>NW_017256957.1:3111975-3113193 GCF_001594055.1 Mycetomoellerius zeteki | reverse complement strand
ATAATTTCGTAATTCCATTTTTATGCAAGCGTATATTATAAGACAAAATTCGCTAAGTTAACTTGATTGAATATTCAGTTTCGAGTTTCTTAATATTCAATAATTTTTATTTCCACAGTAGGAGATACGAAATTGAAATTTTCGTTTCTCCATTAAGGATTCATTAATAAATATTGTATCATTAAAAGATTTATTAAATAAAAACGTAAAGATTGTTATTGTAGAACCTGGATTCGGATTTTCTTGAAATATACACGAATTTTGTGTTATGATATGCATTTTGTATACGAGATATCTTATACATAAAAGCAAAAGTGTTATAAAAATTTATAAACAATTTTTGTATTTTATATTTTATATTATTATAAAAAGGTTTAAGTCTGTTTTTTTTGCTATATTATATTTTATTATATTTTATTGTGTCTGATTACTTTGTATATTATAATTCTTTCCTTAAACCATAAGGAATTGACCAATCACAGTTGAAAGTGAAGAAAATTAATCGAATATAATTAAGTTTATGATTAAGTTGATTTCTTACTACACATAATTTCTTACTACGCATAATTAGATCCGGGCTTAATTGATTAATTTTTGACGATTTTAGGTTTACTATATTCATTGTACTACACCTACTACACCCATACTACACCCGGGCTTTGTTCATTTTCGTAATGTATAAATCTATTGAATTATCAAATAGTGACTTTTCTCAAATGAAAATAATGATGAAGACGTCTTCTCCAAATAATTTCTAATCGATTCCATTCATAAAACACATTAAATAAAATCGCTATCTGCTAACTTGACGCATGATAAAATTTGTTAATTACAAGAAAAATATTATTTCCAAAATGTTTAAATGCTTTTCCCAAATTTCCTCAAATGATTCCCAAATTATATAGATATAAATAAATCAGAAATATTCAATTTGTCTGCTATCTTGTCAGTGGTTACTGGCGGTAGTGTACGGGCGATTTCGACAGTAACAGGAAAAAGGCCTGCATGGCCTTTCTCAGGGTATTTTTGCAATGTTTAGCATTTTGTCCCACAAATTGTTGTATAAATAAAAAATATCAATTATTACAACATTACAAAGTATTGTTAAATGTATCATTTTGTAATATTGCTGCAATATTTCTAAAGGCAGATTTTACCGTTGCTGCAATGTTACAACTTTGCAAAGAAATAATTGCTGCAATCTTTCTGTGCTGTAGG
>NW_017256957.1:3106319-3111911 GCF_001594055.1 Mycetomoellerius zeteki | reverse complement strand
GGGAAAGCGATATCTAATCAGAACTCTGCTTTATATCGTCACATGAGAAAAAGCAGAGCTTTCATTAAATAACTTAAACTACAAAAAAGATTCATTCTTGTATTCTTAATTATGGTAATAAAAAGATTTTATAAAATTTTTTAAGCGTCTGTTTAATAGTACACGTAATTAATTTTTCGAATAACTAGTTTAAGGATGATCAATACAAAAACAAAAGTTTATAAGAACAACTATCGATATTAGGTGTACAATATTGAAGACTATTATAAAAAGAAGTACTTGCGCATTCAATTTTTTTTAATGAAAAGAAAGAAAGTGCTTTATAAAACATCTAAAATACAGAAGTAAGTAAAATATCGAGTAAAATATATACTAATTGTAATATTTCAAAAAAACATTACCGTTCTATTATGTATGAAATTATTCCAAAAGAGACAATACGAAAATTTTTTTTTTACGTTTTGTCGAAGCCAATCTATTCTAACAAGTAAAACTTGTCCACTAAGTAATCAGAATAACGATACACATGGTCCGTGTTGAATAACTTGTTGCATTCGCGGATGAATAAATATGTATTGTTCATCCTTTCAATTTTATCGTCAATGAGTGAACTATAATGTTTGCAATACGAATTTGCATCACAAATGCTGAAATATACATAATATATTTTATATTATAATAATATGGTATTTTTTTACAAATCTACACAATACAGTTAAAAAAAAAATGAAGTAAATGAAATTTTCTCTTGCTTTTTAGGATATTTCATATTACTCTATGTTCTATGTTCTACAATAATATTCTAATATTTTTATGTTTTTATAATATTCTCTCGTTTTTTCTCTCCTTCTCTCCGTTTCTACATACACAGCATTTTTAAGATTATTAATTATTAATTGTAATATTATACAGTAAAAAAGAACATATTTTTTATATTCGTGCAAAATTACCAATACAATAACTTTTATATTGGTTTTTTAAAATAGTATTCTGTATGTTTTATACATAGTATATATTTAGTAATTTAATGCAGTTTTATGAAAACTGTAAAATACCCTCATTTTGCAAATTATGAATTAGAAACGAAATTATAAAATAAGAAACAACAGACATAGAAATAGCATTTGGTTATAGAGACATAATTGTCAGCTTTTTACAAATCTGATCAAATCTGTTACAAAAACTACAGAAAACTATTTAAGAATATATTATTTTCTGATTATTTATATACATAAGTATTCTTTTAATAATAGAAGCATTGAAAGTTTTTACACTTATCTTGTTTAGAGCTGAGAAATAAATGACGTAATAAAAATGAAATTCAAAAAGAATAAAGGAATGGACGGAAAAAAAAAGAAAAGGATTTTTAATAATTAAAAATTAAGTTTGAATAGAAAAAACAATGCTTTTTACTTACCAGTCTTCATGTAAATCTGACTCTAAATATTCGCATTTTTCTAAGAACTTAGTAATCTTACGGAAAATCGTTTTGAAGTAGATTTTTCTGCTTGTATATTGGTCTACTTCTTGAATATGTTTGAGCAGACAATTGTACGAATCTTTATATTGCGTCCTGTTGGCCATATGACTCATGGAGAATAAAGTCTTCAATAGGATACATCGGATGGCTTCATATTTGTCGCGTGGCAAATGTTTTACGATGTTATTGCACAAGTGCACGATTGCGAATAGCAACATTACAAAAATGTCTTTGGGAAACATTTCAAAATACATCAAAGCGATTTGCGACACGTCGACGGTGATTCGCATTATGTTTTCATATGCCATCATTTCGTCAGTCCAACCAAGGTGATACCAGAATGTATGTATCAAGTCGCTCATAAATCTCGTGTACTCCTCCTCAGTGCAATGCAATATCATATGACGTATAAAAGATTCTCGATCGAGACTAATAGATTGCACATAACTGCGCAAATTAGGATGGCATCGCGGATCTATGCGCAGTTGTCGATGTATAACAAAGTAACGTTTCTCATATTCCCGAATTATATCCAGAACATTCATTTCGCGCCACGCTTTCCTTATATCAAGCGGCTCCACACGATACTGGTCCTGATGAAAATTTTTGTCAGAATTTTTTTACAAATTGGAACACTTTTTAAAAATACCTAAGTCTACAGTCTTCTTTATGTATGTAAAATCTGAAATATTCTAAGATTTCTTATTCCATAATTTTTGAAAAAATATATATCTTAAACAGTATATATAATAAATGATTTATTAAGACCGTATATGAATACAAGTAACAGTTTAATGCCTATACTGGTCGAAGCTGGATCTTAGATGCTTAAATAATTTCTATGTGAATTTATATAAATATTTATATAAATATGTAGTCATTTGAATTGAGCGCCGAATTGATTTTTCAGACTTATAAACGCAATTAAATTACTTATATAGTAATATCACAAATTAAATTGACAAGCAGCTTAATAATTTAATTTTCAGTCAAGTATCCTATTAGAAAAATGTTAATATGCTGAAAAACTTTAAATAAATTTAAGTCAAATGACTACATATTTAGTATATAACTTCACATGGAAATTATTTAAGCATCTAAGATCCAATTTCGATGTTATAAATAAGGCATTTAAAATATCTTAAACTTTTTCAGATTTTGTGAAATTTCATTCAGAAATTATAGAGAATGAGAAATCTTGAAAATTTTAGAATATTTTAGAACTTTAAAATAATTAATATTGTTGAAATTTAAGAATAACACGGATATAAGCGGGAATCAAATATAGGCGGGAATTGTTGAAACATGTCGGATCAATCAAAATGCGGCTTTCAGCTATCGCGACTCTGATTAGAGGGTCTCTAGAGGTTTGTTCGCGTCGCATGCTCCAACATATTCTAATATATTCATACTATAGCTCTTACTCACTCCAACGCGCTTGGTAGATCGAGTAGGAGATATGGTAGGAGCATATTGGAACATGTTGGAGCTTGCGACGCGAACAAAATTTTGAGTTCGCACCGCGTAAAGATAGCTAGTTACGGTACAGTCAAGGTCCTGAAGGTGTTTGAATTCACAAACACTGCTTTCCATTTGATGACACAAATCGACACAAGTCGACACAAGCGTCGTTTTATCCTTGACATTCAGAGAGTGACAAAGATAGAACGACGGTTATGTCGACTGTGTCTCTTAAAAGGAAAGTAGCCAACGTTTCAGTCGATCCTTATTTGTTAAGAAATTATGAATTATTAAAGACTGAAAGTTGACAAGAAGAAAATGAAAAATCCTTGTCTAACAGTACAATTATAGACTTTGTTTCACTCCATAAGTAAATGAGGATATGGGGTGGATCTTGCTTCGCGTAGAAAATTCTAAATTAAAATTATAAAGCTATTATAAAACTTATTGTAAAACTTTAATTTGTTACATTTTCTAAAATAGGGCCATCTCTTACTTAATTTTTGTAGGAAATTACTCAGAATACTGATCTACAACATATTTAAAGGGCAATAAAATCAATATAAATTAAAAAACTGCACATTTATCAAAATTTTCTCCGCATTTCTAGAAAGTATTCTACTTAGAAAACATGAGAAATTTTCTAAAAAATTATAAAATCCTAGATAGCAACGTGTCTGTCTTGTTGCTGGTATGTTGCTTTCTGAATATGCACTGCTAAGTGTGTTGCTACCAGAATTGCAACAATTGAGTCCGCAACTGCAAATTTATTAGCAATTTGATGCCTTTACGATATGACAACTTTGGGTAACAACTTGCCAGCAATTTGCCGACAATTTTAAAATCATCATCATTAAGATTCGTATTATTGCCGTCATATAATTGTCATATAATATTATAATATATGTAGAATCACACAATGCCGTCATATTGCCGACAATTAAAGGTAATATTGATGCAGCTATCTTGCGATTAAACTACTGGCAATACATATGTTGCCAGCGTGTTGCTACAATGTTGATATATTAAAAATCGTTGTCGTTAAAAACAAATCTATAGCAAGTTGCTGGCATCATAAGCAATCACAGATTTGTGCGATTTGACTGAGACACGCTTTGCTGTCTGGGATAGTTCAGAAATTCTGAAAATTTCTAAAATTTTCACAAAAATTCTGAAGAATTATACGAAAAATTCTGAGAAAAAACTTTACCACAATCAATGTGTGTAGCATATTGTATTCTAACATTTTCAATGCATTTGAAAAATATACACATTCCACTATATCGTTTATAAATTTGATCCATCCATTTACTTGAAATTTTGAAAAAGTTGCATCGAGTCTTCTTAACAGTGATGCTTTTTGGATCAATATTACTATTAGCATTATAAACTTAGTTTGGTTTGTGCAGAGTATTCTTTTCACAATGTTTCGTGTATGTGATAATATATCATTTATGCTGATCTCGTCAATATTACCACTCATTAAATAGGGAATATAAAGTTCGTTTATTACATCATCTGCAGTCATCATCTGTGAAAAATTTAGGAGTAAAATAAAATTTTGTTAAAAAAGATTTTTTAATAAAATGAAATTAATAAAAACAGAATACAAATTATAATATATGTGTTTCAATTTATATTAACAATACTTTCGTTATGAAACCTCATTTTAATAATACAAAAGAAAAACAATTCATTGTTTAACGAATACAAAATTTAATTCTGCAGATTTCGATTATTCGTACATATAATTAAACTTGTATGATTATTGTATAATTGAAAAATAATAGTGTATAATATATAAATAAAATTTATATACATAATTTGTTATAAAATATGTTGATATGTTAAATACTCTTTGACATATAAAATATTATATTAAGTACTGATATTTAATATATTCTTTATATTAATATTTTAATAAAAAATATAAATATTTTAATATAAAGTATTTGTCTCTTAAAAAAACATTAAATCATAAGGGGATGCTGGAATGAAATTATCGACATTACACGGTTATAAAAATCTCCGAATTGACTGAATAGAATTAAAAATCTTTATATAAGATTAAAGTAGACACAAAGTAAGGAGAGATGGTGCAGTGGATTTCATATTTACTAAAATGGAAAAAAATTAAAAACTTACTTAACTTTTCTTTGATTTTAATATAAAGTCCGCTACAGCATCTCTTAATTTTGCGTCTACTTTAATTCTATAAAAGATTTTTGATTCCGTTCAGTCATATAATTGTTCGTACAAATGTTCCATAATTTTAAAAAGAAAATATAATGTATACAAAAATGTTTTGTATGCATTTTCTAATACCGTGAAACTTTTATCTGATCAATTATTTCATAAAAATCATTTTCTCGATAGTATTTAACTAGTTTGTTCTAATTATTCCAATTCTAGTGATAAGAAATTAATGCGGAATTTTATATTTTAATATAAGTGTGTACTTTATGTATAATTATATAAAATTATATATATTATTATATGAAATATGTCCATATATGAACATATTTCTTATATAATTATAATATATATAATTTTATATAACTATAAAATCTTTTTTTCCTGCGTAAAAAATAGTTGATAGAATTTTATCCAAACATCTGATATGACGTGATCTGATTTAATCAGGGTTGGGT
>NW_017256957.1:3090433-3106033 GCF_001594055.1 Mycetomoellerius zeteki | reverse complement strand
TTTAATTTTTTAACTTAACTTTTATCTTTTTAATTTAGCACTACCCAACCCTGGATTTAATGTAACGTAAATTTAATAAAAATTTGAACTCATAATGCTTTCATTTACAATATTATATATCACCTGATAATCCAACACTTTAGTTATAAATATCTTATAATTTATATGCCATTCCGTGCCTCGCTCTAAAATTATATATTTCAAAATATACGTCAGCACGTTACATTGATCTTTCTTCAGGCTGTAATAGTTTTGTAAAAAAAATCCAGTCATATTTTGTCGAAACAAAATACTGTCGGCAGATTCAATGGTCTCTAGCTCATAGAATATCACTGTGCTTAATACTGCTTTTGGGTTTAACAGAATAAAGATTAAGAGGGAACGACATCTCTGAGCGGTAGCATCCATCATTGATTGTGAGTTATCGAATTTTTCAACAAGTAAATTTCGCCGTATAAATGCGTTAAAGGAGTTTTCATTATACAGATCTTCTAGACAATTGTCATCAAAGTGTCGCTTTATGTATTTTAATATAATGAAGTGCAGATCCTGCTCTCTTAGATGAATCAATATTTTCAATACCGATACATATATTTGATACTTTTTTGCTTTAGTATGTAAATATGCGAATTTATAATGAAAATATTCAAGTATAACGTAGAAATCATTAAGACTTAATAAGTTTATTTTTTGTCTGATAAAATCTAATGTACATAGGTCCCACTCTTTATAGCGCATGATTAATTCCTTCATACCATGTAGTTTGCCTTCGGTGATTCTATGACAGAGTTCTTGAATAGTTAAAATATATTGTTCGGAGTTTCTTGAATGTATAAGTTGCTTTAAGCAAAGGCACATTTGCTCGTTTTTTACCAAAAAATTATTTTGTTTCATAAATTCTCTAAGATAGTGACAGTCTATGATGATAGAACGATGTAGAGAGATCACACTGATCTCATTAGCATAGTTAGACTTCCAAACTCTGTATTCGGAAGAGTCAACGTACTTGATTTGGTTCAGAAGTATAGTAGCCAGTTTGTGATCTAATCTTGCTATAATAGATTTTATTTGGTTGGCAGGAAACATTTGATGATATTTCGCATCATTGTAGTAATTGCCATATGTAAGCCTAAAAAATCTTGTTAAATTATAATTTTCTAAGTAATTTTTTATTTTGCTATGCATGCACTTCTTGATACAGTGAAGTATGTTTTTCACTAAAACACCATGTTGTAAATACTTCTGCTCAATAAATAAAATATCAGAAGTGACATACTTGGGACTGACAAGCAATTGTAACAATATTTCAAAATACATTAATAATTTCTGAAAGCTTTTCATCAGATTTTCTGCTGATATAGTACCTAAGTGCAACCATAGGCATTTATTATATATCTTATAGATTAGATAGAAAATAAGTCGTTTAGCTCGTGTGGTTGTCAGTTCGTTTATGTGTTTAATCGTTATGTCCAAGATCTCTACGCATAGATCTAATGGCATGTGCATGAGTGATTCAATCAGCAGATCCTCGCACTTAGAGTGCCATATTATCTGTGTACATTATACAAATGAAATATGTTAGAAATGAATAATATTATAAAGCATATATGATATTATATATATATATATATATATACATGTATGTATAATAAACATATATGTATATACATATACATACAGGGTGAATCTTAATAACTATACAAACGTTTTACCATGTAAGATAAATTATCGATTGCAATAGAAAGAGCGTAAGAAACTACGCGTAAGAGAAATATTCATTTCCCATAATAAAATGTTGATATAAATTAAGATTGCCCGTATAAAAAGTAAAAAAAATATAGATGCTTAGCTTCTTCATTATTCGATCATATTTTTCTCTTATTGCTACAGAACTATATATATATATATATATATACTACATTATTATTATATTAATTCCTTACGTCGATATTTAAATAAAGATTGTACGGGAGAGATGAATTAATTTATATTAACATTCAAGGAAAAAAAACACTTTATTATTTGATTATCTTTAAACTATTATATGAAGTGAAATTACGAAATAGAAGAGATCTTTTTCGTTATATTATTGTTGTTTTACGTGCTTTGTTAAAATTATGAAAGAAAAAAACAAAAAACATAGATAATATCATATAATACTTCGAGTCATTTCTTATATTCACATACTAAACCAACACTAAATAAGCATTTATACTGACCGTATGCCGTAATCTGTAAAAATTGATCAGTCACAATCAAGTATTCCCCTCTCATTTGACTATAAGAGAGAAATACTCGACTGTGATTAGTCCATTCTTACAGATTACGGCATATAATACGGTTACAGCCAGTATAAGTGCTCTTTAACGTCCCTTTGCACATATATTAATTTAAGAAAAAGAAAATGTCAAACTAGTTTTTAAAAGTGTTTACTGTTCAATACGTCTATAACGTAACTAGAAAATTAATGTTATTTATTAATTATTAATAATGCTTATTATAAGTTATGATTATTATTGATGAACCACCTGTATGAACAGATAAGGTGATAGAGTAGGCCAGATACCGACTACGTGGCCAAATAACACGTCTTGACTAAGAAGGCTCTGCGAGGTAAAATTCGTATTCAATAACAAATAGTTGTAATATTTGGCGAAGGTTGGCAAATAAGTAGACTCCCTTTTGAGATTGCTGAATATCTCAATGTTATACATTCCGATTCGGTTTCTCAAAAAGGAAGTAATTATTCTTATTATTTCGTCAATGAAATGTGAGATTTCTTGCAAAGCTCGAGACGAGAAAAGTTTTAATTCACCATATTGTAGCTGTAGCTTTGATAACATAACTGTTATGTCCTCTGTAATAGTCCGATCAAAAATTTCATCCATCTTGAACAAAAACCTGAGAAATTTGAAAAGAGAGAAAGATAAAGAGACTCTATTAATTAATCTTAAATGTAATGTAATATATAATAAACAATACTATAATATGTACATACACATACACACATATATATATACATATAGGTATGTATATACATAAAATAAATTAAAATAAATTATACAAATACATATATAATATTAAAGAATGAATAATATAACTAAAATAAAATAATTTTATTTTAGTTTTATTATTCATTCATATGTATTAAAGTAACTGGTCCTATTTCTGAATATACATATATTGTTTAAAATGGAATACATGAAGATACAAATGTGACAATATTAGAAGTGTAATTCTTGCTCCATTTTATAATATGGTACTTTTGTAAATTTTATTAAAATAATTATTTAAAAAAAATTAAAGATGAAATTTTAATTAAAATTAAAAATATAATTATATTTTTTCTCCTTTTTTAAAAAAATTAAAACAAATAATTATTTTATATTAATGCACAGTAAAAATACTTTGGTTTAGGTAAATAAAATTGTGCTATAGAGTTTCTCTCTACATGTCTTTTATCATCTTTTCCTTCCACGTTCAGCTAGTCAACTATAGAAAAGAGAGGAAAAAGTTAGATGCAAGTATATAATACCTTTCAACCTCTGATTTTCTACATCAAAATACAATAGCATTTTTGCTTTCTATTACAAATACATAATTTCTATAAATTGTTAAGGTATTTATCAGAACAAAGAAACTAAAACATGTTTCCTCTCAAGAATATTTAAATAAAGATAAATAAACAATGTAATAACAGCATTTGCATAATACAATCTACAAACATAATATAAGATTTATATAAAGCACGAAAATTTTGACTCTTACCAAGACTTTTTATTTAAGGAACCTTTCTTATTCAAAATTTATCTCCATCATCACAAACAATCACAGATAAACATTATTTTCTTCATATATCTTCCTCGAAATTTTTTTTTGTATCGAAAGATGTCTACAAATCAATAATTGCCGAATTCCTTACGTTATCTGTCTGATTAAAACGTAGAAGTCCAATCTTCATCACCACAGATATCACGTTTGGAGTATATCGATTTTTATTGCTGTTCGAACGAAGCTATGATACACGCTTCATATATTTACAAACAGCAGCAGTTAACGATTGAAATATCACAAGCAGTCGTCAAAATTCGTATCGTTAGTTAAGTTTGGATAAACTATTTGCAACGATGGTCGTTAAATATTCTATAAGATTAGATAAACACTAACTTTTTAAATTTTCATTACGGACGTTCGAATTTACCCGATTCGATGATATCAGTCTTGAACTGGCAACTGTGTATAATATTTGAAAACACGTGCGGTTGACATACAATTGACTTTGAGAGCGATTTGTAATTCCATTTATGTTTCAATGTAAATTAACTTTAATATTGGTTCGACTTAGTCTTTATCTTTTTCTAATTCTTAGAACTAGAAAAAGATGAAGAATTAGTTGAACCGAGATTAAAATTTAACTGCATTGTGTTAAAAATGAGCATTATTGGTTGCGTTCAGCTGATTCAAGTATTGCGGAGCGGATCCGTGAGCGCTTGGTGTCATTGGGTGATCTAAAAGAATACACCAATAGCAGCATGCGCTTACTGATCCGCTCCGCAACAGTTCAGTCTGCTGAACGCTATCAATATCGAATCAATTGATTAACGATAATAGCTGAACGTTGAAATATATTTTACTGCTTTTCATTCGCAATAATTTGAATGTACCTGACAGCTCGTAATAAATCTTTTATTTATTCTCTGCGATAAATATTATATGTGTGAGAACGTTATAGAAATATTAATTGAAAATCGACCGATGGAATTAAACACACACGAGTGAAAAATGCTATTTCGGCAATGCTATTCTTCAATGCTATTTCTTCAATGCCTAATAATTTTTCGTGTAAATTTATACAATTTTCAATTCAAGCAAACTGTGCGTCAATTATTTGTAGATTTTAAATCACAGTCCTAAACCGAAGTGAAATAGTAAGGAGATCCCGGGGTAAGAAATTTCGACTGAAGTAATAGGGTAAGGTTGCCGAAATCGCACCACTTTTTACTTAATGGCTCATAACTCAGAAATTATGAAGAATGTTCTTAAGTTTTTTACAGCATAATAAACTGTACTCTTTTCCCTTTCTTATGTAATTTTTTCATAATTTTTTTTGCGCTATTATAACGTTTAAAATCAGTATTTTTTCAGTATGGTGCGATTTAGGCAACGAGGAAATTCCACACCAATATTCCTCATTTAAAACATTATGATAATGTAAAAAATTTAAAAATTACATAAGAAAAGGAAAAAATTGTATCTTATTATGCTGTTAAAAATTTAAGAATATATTTTTCGTAATTTCTGAAACACATGATAATTTCAAGAAGTAATTTAAGGAGTTTCTACGTGAAACAAAATAAACACTTCGTAGATTTACAATATACATTTTTACATAATAATGAATGGAATAAAAATGTAAGAAATGGAAAGATATTATGTAACGTGCAATTTAAGAAGTTAGATTATGGTGCGATTTAGGAAACTAGAGCATTTTTTAAGTTTTTGTTTATTTTATCTATAAAAAAAATGTAAAGCAAACTTTAATTCTATTAATTTAATTTTAATAATATTCTAATCACGCCAAATGGTCAAGACTTAGGCTATTTAAGTTATATTTTCTGTAATTCTGCTATGAAATACGTTGAAAAATAGCACAACGCTATCACGATTTTTTTATTTATCCAAATAACAACACTCTTGTTACACTTTATATCACGAGCATAACAGAGTAGCATTACAGTATCACGTAGTTCTTAAATAATCTGTAAGAAAGTATATAAATACAATATTGAATTTTTAAGCGAGGTAGTGTGATTTAAGAGTAGCCGGTGCGATTTCGGCAACTTTACCCTATTTATCGCAATAAATTATTCACTGTTTTTAAGATGCTTGATAGCATCAAATTATTTGCAGCAATAATATTAAATTGCTTATCAATTTAATTTGTGATATTATTGCTCCAGCTTCTGTTTAGAATTGTATTTCAAGACCGATAATTAATCGGTCTACAGTTTGCTTGAATTAGAAATTGTATAAATTCACAAGAAATATTATTAACACCGCTTTGATTATATATGACATTTTTCAATCATGTGTGGAAATAGATATAATTTCTAGATTTTGTTAAATTTTATCACTTTTATGTATATCTCTTGATGATATCAGGTTACATAATTGTAAATAGAAATACAAGTGCATTTTGCATTATATTGCATAATACATATAACATATAGATTATGATTGTATATTGTATAAGTGTATTGTGTCACTTACATTCTTACATCTGTATTATGATATATGTACGTATATCATTCTTTCTTTTTTTTTCTGAAGTATTCGTTGCATTCTATATAAAAAGTATGGAATAGTGCAACGAAAAATGGATTTAAAATCGATAAATATAGAGGATGTTTTAAAGCATTCTTTTTGAGAGCTCGAGGTATTAATTCATTTAAAAAATTCCAGTTTTATATTTATTTAAAAAATGTAGAAAATAGTATCTATTACTGAAATCGCAACATGAGAGATATGGAGTGTTACAGACTCTATTTTATAAACTAAAATTGATTATACCGTATAGTGTACTTATGTATAATTATCTATACATTGTACAAATTGTTTATCTATATGTACATTTTTTTAAATGTTCGATCAATTACGCGAGTAATTGTACTAATGGTAAATAATATAATTTTTTTCTAGGTGATCAAAATCGTATTATCTGATATTATACGAGTATGTGTATCACATCAGATATCTAAATAAGTATAACAATCACAAGGCATTATTTATTTCGATGTCAATTATAACTCTTAGATTATCTTAATGATAAGGAAAAACACGAACTAATGAGAATACCATATGGTACAAGTTAATGAGAACAGTGCGCAAAAAATGGTTAAAAATTTTTATCGCTTTAATACAAGAACAAGATAACATCAAACTCGACTCTCTTCAGAGTCATTTTCAGCAATCAAACAATTATTTTAACGTATTCCTCCTCAATCCAAAAAGGTTAAGTCACTTGCAGGTTGCCGAATCTAAAATAGTATCTTTATAATAAACAAATATATTGGATAATCTATGATGCTCTTGAAAGATTTTTTTGTTAAATGACTCCTTTCATTGTATTAATTATCTTTTTTATGATATTCTTTCCATTATTATAATGTGGAGATTTTCTTCTACATTTAATATTTATAGAAGGAACTCAATTTATCTCTTTTCATGAAGCCTAATTTTCACAATTTTTCAGAATAGAAGTATTAAAATTAAAATTATTTTTGATAAAAAATCATTTTTAGTTATTACTTTTAGTTTACATCATAATCTCCCCGTTATAAGAATATGAAATTTTTATTAATATCATAATTCGGTTTACATGATGATAAAATTTCAACATATAATTGAGAAGAAAGGTTTGATGAAGCTAATGTTTGCCTAAAATGTTTAAAATAAAATTCTTTTGTTTCTAATCTCTTGTATGTATATTTTATTAATCACAATCATCATTTTAATAATACATGTCACATATGTATATACATATTTTTTACAAATATTTATACGTATGTATTTGTTAAGTATGCAAGGTAAAAGTCAAATTTGCATGCAGTGTCTCTGCGGTAGTGGAAAATCATCGAATGTTGACTATAATGTATTGTATTTAGTTTGTGTAATTGAACAATTTTTCATTGCTTCTTCTTATTTTACACATCTATCATACCTCGAAAAGTGTAAAATTATTACTAATATATCAATAAACAATTATTAATATATAATTATTAATACAATATGTCTATAAAATATATTATCTCCTACATTTTGGAAACGGTTAAAATTTATGAAAAACCGCGATTTATGTGTTTGATCATTTCGAAGAGTTGCATTATATAAATAACTACTCGAAATGATCAAACATGTATTTCGCGGTTTTTTATAATTTTAAATTGTACCGAAATGTAAAAAGGGGTGGGAATAGAATTTAAAAATACCCTATTATTAAGATAGATAAAAATTAATGTAACGACAAAAGAGCAATGAAAAGTATTACAACTGTAGTATCCAAATGTCAGTTTTCAGGAGAATTATTTGCACAATAATGTTCTTTTTGTATATAGATAAATTATATATTTTTAAAACAATTTCGAAACGATACAAAAATGTCGAATAAATATAAAGCACTGAATATATACAAAATTATATGCATTGGTATTATAACGTTTGTTGCAAATACCTTTAGAAAATTGTAAATAAAGATGCTCAATGTTATTACATTGCACAAATATAGTTACAATGCTATTCATTGGATTGGACAGAAAAATTCTTCCGAATGTTTTCTTCATTTTTTATACAGCACTAGATTCATACTACTACTTCGATACTACTTCGTTACTTTAGGATAACTATATATTATGACTAAATTTAATTAGAAAAATAATTACAGAGAGATCTCGCGAAGTCGGTCAAATGACTTATGACTTATGACACTTATGTGAATCTGCCATTCGACTTAAAAAAAAAATTTTTTTAATACGCATTAAATTAAACTAGATTTGTATCCGTTTGTGCCACTTTCCTTTTTGTTTGTACCTTAAGGAGTTCAAAAATATAAAGGGTTGAAAAAAAATGCTAACACTTTTAAAATATTTTAAATCCACAAGAATGATTCTATCTATAATTAAAATATTTCCAAAAATGACATAGTTTTCACCTCATTTTTTTAAATTTCGGTACACTCACCCCCTTAAGGGTATAAATGAAACCGGTTATGGTACAATCGGGTACAAACGATTACAAAGCAGCATCCGCTTGCGGATTTAAAATATCTCAAAATGTTGGCATTTTTTCAACCCTTTATATTTTTAAACCCTTTAAGTATAAACAATGATACAAATGCTAGCTTAATTTAACGCGTATTTAAAAAAAAATTTTTTCTTAAAGTCGAATGTCAGGTTCACATAGGTGATCGAATGTCTTGAAAAGGATTCCGCATGATTTATATAAAAAAAATTGTTTCAGTTAATTTGCTTGAATCTGATGCGATATGTTATATTATAATTCTTGCATCCCTGATCAGAAATCTAAATGGACCATACACTTACATGTTTAATTTCTAAGAAAAAAGCATTTGAAGGTCTCTTTTATGAGACCCGTTCATACGTTTGCTTATACGAGTTTACATTTGCGTGCTCGAGTATATATATATATATATACATAAAAAATATATATATCAAACTCGTGTAGATAAATGTAAGAATGAAATTTTCTATATATAAAAAGAGATTTTCAAATGCTTCTAACTTAGAAACTAGTAAAAGCATTTTGCTATTAAAATCTTTAATCAGCGATGCAATAACTATTATATATTACAAATTCAAGCAATAAATTGACTAAAAACGTTCTTTTTTCATGTAAATCGGATTCGAGATCCTTTTGGAGAAAGATATTTAAAGAAAGAAAGAGAAAGATAGTTTCTGTGTATTATTACATAGAAAAAATTTATTTTTGTATTCTTATCTACTTTGTTACTGAAAAATTTAGGGAATTTTAAAAACGATCAATAATACGTAATTTTGCGAATAACTAATTAAAAGTACGAAATAATCAATATAGAAGATAGTTAGAAAAATGATAAATGATATTATTAATGACCAAAAAAAAGTATTTGTGCAACACTCAATGCATATTTTTTCTCGATTTCGTGCAAAAACAAAAAATATCGTTATAAACGAAATGTTTTATAAAATGTATCGATAATACAGAAAAAATACTAAGATACGTATTCCGATATTAGAATATTATTAAAAAATAATAAAATTTTACTCTGTCCTAGAAAAGACATGCAAATACTTTTTCCATGCTTTAACAAACATAATCGTATAACAAAAGAATAACTAACCTACTCCTCCAGGCGTAAATTCCGCAGTAATCGCTCGGAATATTGAACATTTGTATTACTGTATAACTTCATACATTCGCATATGAACATGTACGCATTGTACTTTGCTGCAATTTCTTTTTTAATTAATAAAGCGTGATATTTACAATAGAAATTTTCATCACAAGTACTGAAAAAAACATACATAGATATATTTAGTATGCAATCATATACATATAGGATCCGTATAAGTGACGAATCCTTTTTTTCTTATAAATTAACAGAGATTAGACCTAAATAAATATAATATGATTGACATGTTAACATGTTGTCACCTGATCAATGCAAAGAGTCAGAAGTTGATCATATCGCAAGGCCGCAACAGAAAGTCTAAGTGTACTCATAATAGTGTTTAGTTAGAAATTATGTTTAATTTTGTTATATTTATTAGGTCTAGCTCTGTTAGTTTCTTAAAAAAGGATGATCACTTATTCTCGCGAGGGCATTCTGTATACTTATATACAGCTACTCTTATAAAACTTTTTTGTTAAAACTATATCTTTTTAAGTTTATATAACATTCTAATATGTTATATTTCTATAATATATTTATGGTAAATATTTTTGTTTCTCTCTCTTTCCACCGTTAATAATATTTTATATAAGTTTTTATAATATAGATAATTCTATATTTAATGTTAATGTTATATATATAATTAATATATTACACATTAATCGATTCCATTGTAACATTAAAAACACTTTTAATTTCTTTTTAAACTTAGGAAACTGTTGCCTTTACCATATTTTTTAAAATAATATAATAACGTTTTGCATATAATATAATATTCTTTCAACGTTTCAATAACATTTTGTTAAAGTTGTTAGGGTATTTCTTCTGACAAATTGTACATTAAAAAAAATAAAAAGTGATAGCAAAAGAGATGTCATTTGGTGTAAAAAATAATTACAGTGCTTTGCGAACTCGAACACAAAAATTATAGAGAATTATTCAGAAACGCATTACTTTAATGTACGTATAAGTATACTTTTGATAATACACAAGTACTAAAACGTCGCTTTTATATATATATATATATATTAATCTTTTTAACCAAAGAAGAACAATGATAAGAAAATAGAATTCAAATAAAATAAAAGAATAGAAAAGTGGAAAAAGAACAAATATTCTTGTAATTATTATAATAATTAAGAAAACATATAATTTTCGAAACAAAAGAAAATATTCACGTACCATTTTTTGTGTGCGAGAGGCATTGTCTCAAAATCGTATTCAAAAATATTGTACATCCATTTGTGAATCTCACTAAAATATATTTCTGCTTTCAATTGTGGATCTATATTTTGAATGCGTTTAAGCCAAAGATCGTACATTTTTCCATAATATGTTTTGCTGACAATAGTATTTATGGAAGACAGAGTCCTCAGCAGGTTATAGCAAATCGTTTTGTGGTTGTCGCTTGTCATGTTCCTTGTAACACTTCTAGCAAACTTTACGATTGCGTATAGCAGCATTATAAAAGTGTGCTTGGGAAATGTGTCTAAATACATCAAAGCGACTTGCGATGCATCGGCAGTGATACGCATTATGTTTTCGTATGCCATCATTTCGTCGGTCCAACCAAATTCATACCAGTATATGAATGTCATTTCGTTCGCAACTACTATGTACTCCTTCTCGAAGCAATGCAACATCATGTGACGTATAAAAGCCTCTCGATCGAGCTTGAAAGATTGCACATAACTGCGCAACTTGGGATGGCATCGTGGATCTGTGCGCAGTCGTCGATGCACAAAGAGGCAACGTCTCTCATATTCCTGGATTATTTTCAGTGTATTCATCATAGGTTGCGTTTTTTTTATATCGAGTGGTTCTAAATGACAGCTACTTAAGCGTATTGTTTTGTAATCCACATTTAGCGGTGCATTCGGAAAGTATAGTAGATCAGTGATTATGTTATTTACAAGTTTTACTCCAAGTTTGTATATTACGAATTTTGAAAAAATTGAATTAAATTTCCTTAGCAGTGATGCCTTCGTGATTAATATTACTATTAAGTGTGTGAAATTAGTTCTATGTGTGTAGATTTTTTTTTCCACGATGTTATGTATATGTAATAATATAGTACGCATGTTGAACTCTTCAAAATAGCTATTTGTCAGATAAGGGATATAAAGTTCGTTTATTACATCATCCACAGTCACTATCTGTGAAAAATTTAGGAATAAAATATTAAAAAGAAATTCTAATAAAATGATAATTCGTAAAAATGAACGCAAATTACTATCATAACACATAAGTTTCAATCAGCGTTTAACAGTAAAATTGATCAAAATTATATTCAAATAATACTTAAGAAAAATGATACATTCTTGTTTACTAAATGTATACATATATAAAATGTTAAATTAAATATCTGTTTAATATTAAAAAATTTGTATCTTAAAAATAATGAATATGAACAGATAAAGTTACAGAAAAAATTCCTCATGTATCCGTAATTTTATAAGAGAAAAATATGACGTATGCAAAAATATTTTAGATTTTTCTTTTAATATCATATAACTTTTGTTTGATTAATTCTTTCAAAAAAATTTTCTTTAAACTACTTAAATAATCTGTTTTAAATGGTGTTCCTTTGCAATAACATAAATAATCAAGGTATTTCTCCGGCTACAATCGCGCTAGAAAGTTAATCGCGTACAACTTACGAATGCTCTCTGAAGAGAGAAACTTTTGAGGCGAACGTATGCATGTATACACACACGCATAAATGTCTTATCTGTGTGCACAAACACTAGTCCGCACTGAAGACAGTTGAAATGTCACAAATGTGGCAACAGCATGTCCTTGTCTCGCCGCTGGGCGTGCGAGAAGGAGAATTTCATCAAATTACAAATTTAAACTATTCTAATTCAGAAATGGCATCGTTAGGCCTCCCCATTTTTTTTATAAGATTCCTATGATATTTCTACATTACATATTTATTTTTTTTTTAAATCTGTAGAAGATTTTCGCCTCAAAGTATATCATTCGGCAAGGCTTGGTATAGGAGTTTACGTGTTAAAAGACTTAAAAAGCTGAAACTTTGAAGGTGAATATTTCCATTTTGAAATTTTATATAGATAAAATTATTTTAAACATAATATCCAAATTTCAAAAAAATCTGTAGAAACTCAATTTCTCGGAGAAATACCTTAAAAATATTGTAGATATTATTACGACTAAAAAAAAATTATAGAATTACATCAAAAAATCAGATGTAACATTTACAAAATTGTATATCACCTGATAATCCAATACTTTATTCATAAATGTTCTAAAATTTGTATGCCATGCCCTGCGTTGCTGTAAAACTATATTTTTCAGAATGTACATCAGCACGTTTGATTGATCTTTTTTTAAGTTGTAATAGTCAAGTATAAAAAATGTAAACATGTTTTGAAATAAAATACTATCAGATGATTCAATGTTTATTTCATAGATTATTAACTTGCTTAATACATCCTTTGGGTTTAATAGAATAAAGATCAAGAGGGCATGGCATTTCTGAGTATTCATCATTGATCGTGAATTATTGAATTCACCAACAAGTAAATTTTGTTGTAAGAATGTGTCAAAGGACTTTTCATTATACAGATATTCTAGACAATTATCGTCGAAATGTCGCTCCATGTATTGTAATATAACTCTGTGCAAATCGTGCTCCTTTAAATAGATCAATATTTTCAGTACCGATATGTATATCCGGTATTTTTCTGTTTTAGTATGCAGATATGCGAATTTATAATAGAGATATTCGAGTACAACATAAAAATCATTAAGATCCAAATATTTTACTCTCTGTCTGATAAAATCTAATGTATACAGGTCCCACTCTTTATAGCGTTTAATCAGTTCCTTTATACCATGCAACTTGCCTTTGGCAATGTCATGGTAAAGTTCTTGAAGAGTTAAAATAGATTCCTCGGATTTCATTGGCCCTATAAGTTGTTCCAGGCAAAGGAACAATTGCTCATATTTCATCAAAAAATTATTCTGTTTCATAAATTCTCTAAGATAGTGACATTCAATTATGATAGCACGATGTAGTGAAATCATAGTGTTCTCATCATCAACGATGTTTCTCCAGATTGCATACTCGAAAGAGTCAACGTGCTTGATTTGATTCAGGAGTAGAGTGATCAATTTCTGATCTAATGTTATTATAATGGATTTTACCTCGTTCGGAGGAAGTAAGTGATAACAATTTATATGTTCATTGCCGTATGTGAGCCTGAACAGCATTGCTCGATCATTATAGTTTTCCAAATAATTTTTAATTTTGCTACTTATGCACTTTTTGATACACTTAAGTATGTTCTTCACTAAAATACCGTGTTGCAAGTATTTGTTTTCAATAGATAAATTATGAGAATTGATAAACTTAAGGACAAGCAAATTTAACAATATTTCAAAATACGCTATTAATTGGTGAACACAATTCATCACATTTTTTATTGATATAGTGCCTAAATGCAACCACAAGCATTTATAGTATACTTTGTAGATTAGAAGGAGAATAAGGCGTTTGGCTCGTGAAATTGCCAATCCATCTATATGTTTGATCGTTAGTTGTAAGATCTCCACGCATAAATCCAATGGTATGTGCACGAGCGATTCAATCAGCAAATCCTCGCACCGCGAGTACCATATTATCTGTAGATATTATATAATTAAACTATGTTAAAAATGGATAATACAAAATATATTTAATATCTAAAGAAAAATTATATTTAAATTGAAGAAATCATTTGTTTTGTTGATTTTTTGAAAAAAGTTGAAGTGAAAATAATACCATTGAGAAAAATAAAAATTTACTTGATTTAAAAAAATTCAAATCAAAGAAACTTTCTTAACAAATTTCTTTGACTGAAACAAATTTTTTTTTAATCTAAGAAACTTTCCTCTGGGTAAAGAATGTAACTTCACTTATACGTATATATACAGGGTGCCTCACGGGAAGGTATTGAAACTAATCAGCTGTCATTTTCGAAAGTATTCAGTTATTGAAAAAACAAAAATTATGCTGAAAAGAGAGAAGTCTGCAATTTTTAATGAGCATAAATAAACTTAAACAATAAGAATCTTATTTTTAGACCGTACCATGTGAGAAACACAATTAATAATAGAAATTCAAAGACCTATACCGGTCAAAGCTAGATCTTTAACGCTTTTAAATAATTCAATGTGAATTATATATATACTATATATATACTTGCATATATAACATATTTGTAGTCCTTCGAACTGCGCGCCGAATTGGTTTTCCGGACTTATAAACGCAATTAACTACTGGAATAATATCACGAATTAAATTAAATTGACAAGCAATTCTTAAATAATTTTGATGTACAATCAGGCATCATATTAGCAAGATGTTAATGTGCTGAAAAACTGTAAATAAATTTAAGAAAAATATTACTTCGGCCGGAGTCGAACCCGAATCTCTTACATTCCGTGTGAACGTCCTTATCAGTTAGACTACCGAGGCCTTAGTAATATCTTTCGCATAAATAAAATTTAACAAAATGTTTGTGTATCAGTTAATTTTATTGATGAAAAATATGTTCATAATCCCAAGGAGTAATTTTTTCGGAGTGCGTACCATCCGAATTTGTACAAAACACAATTTTGTTACGAAAACTTGTAAAAACTTTTTCTAA
>NW_017256957.1:3049234-3090299 GCF_001594055.1 Mycetomoellerius zeteki | reverse complement strand
AAAATTAATTGATATACAAACATTTTATTAAATTTAATTTATACTCATTAAAAATTGCAGACTTTCCTCTTTTCAGCGCAATTTTTGTTTTCTCAATAACTGAATACTTTCGAAAATGACAGCTGATTAGTTTCAACATTTTCCCGTGGGACACCCTGTATGTACACGAGCGCGCGCATATATGTACATAAAATAATTAAATAATAGCTGTTTTACTTCTTCATTAGTCGGTAATATTTTTCTCTTATCGCTATAGAAACTATACAGATTACTCTTATTGTGGTGTTAATCTTTTGCATCGATATTTAATATAAATAAAGATTGTCCAAGAAAAACAAAGAACCATATTATTATTATTTCTAAAACTATATATGAATTTAATTAGTAAAACAAAAGAGATCTCTCTTTTGTTATCTTATTATTGTTTTATGTGATATGTCACAGATATAAAAAAAGGCACAGAAAATTAATATAATACTTCGAGTCTCTTATACTCTTACACTGAAGAAACATGCACTAACATTCCGTCACACATTGATTTAAGAAAAAAAAAAGAAATCGAAATGGTTTTGAAAAGTATTCAATGTTCAATATGTTTATAATGTAATCAGAAAGTTAATATCATTTATTAATTATTAATAATGCTTATATGATTGTGTATGATAATATATGATTGTTATTGATAAATCACCTGTATGAAGAGATAAGGTGATAGAGTAGGCCATATACCGATTACATGGCCAAATCTCGTATCTTTTCTGAGAAGATACTGTGAGGAAAAATTCGTATTCAATAGCAAATAATTGTAACACGTTATGAATACTGGCAAATAGTTATGCTTGATTTTGAAATCACTATCTGCAATAAATATTTCAATTTTATACATCTCTAGTCGGTCCCTCAGATAGTACATAATCATTTTTGGTACTTCATTGATGGAATGCAAGCTCTCATTCGTAGCTCGACATGAGAAAAGTTTTAATTGGCCATGGTTTTGCTGTAGTATTGATAAGAGAACTCTTATGTCCTCAACAATCTGCAGGTTAAGGTAGACAATTTGATTCATCTTGAGCAAAAACCTGAAAAAGTGATTTAAAAAGTAAAGATCAAGATCTTAAATGTACTAAAGTATATAAATAATTTACATATAACGATAGCACACACACACACACACACACACACACACGCGCGCGCGCGCGCGCACATGTTATATATATATATATATACTTACATATGTATGTACATAAAACATATTTTAAATATTATACGCAAATTGCGTAACGCAATATATGTATAATTGTTAAAAAATAAATAATAAAATTAAAATAAAATACACGAAGGTGTTAATGTAATAATATTAATATAAATGTAATTTTTACTCTTTTATTAAATTGATTCTTTGTAAATTTTATTAAAGTAATTATTTTAAAAAATTAAAAGATAAAACTAAAAAGAACAAAAAATTAGCTGATTTTAATTTTTTATAAAATAAAAAATATAATTATATATATATTTTTTCTTTATTTGGAGAAATATTGAAATAAATAAATTTTATATATTAATATACAGTAGTATGTAAAAGTGCTTCGGTTTAAGTAAATCAAATTGTACTGAGATATAGAGTTTCTTTCAACAAGTTTTCTTACATCTTTACCTTCCATGATTAATTAGTTAATTAACTGCTAGAGAAGAGAGGAAGAACCTAGATGTACCTTTCAATCTTTGATTTTCTACATCAAAATATAATATTTTTGCTTTCTATTATAAATACATAATTTTTATAATTATAAATTGTTACCGTAGATCAATGTAATTATCAGAAAAGGCAAGCTAAAACATATTTTCTCTCTCTCGCTAAAGAATATTTAATGATGATAAATAGATGATATAATAAGCATGTACATAATATGATCTATAAATATAATACAAATTTGGAACATTCTATTATATTTCCATTGTATTATACGATTTCCATTATAAAGTACAAAAATTTCGGCTCTCTCTCTCTCTCTCTCTCTCTCTCTCCCTCTCTCTCCCTTACC
Organism: Mycetomoellerius zeteki; assembly: GCF_001594055.1. Taxonomy (NCBI): domain Eukaryota; kingdom Metazoa; phylum Arthropoda; class Insecta; order Hymenoptera; family Formicidae; genus Mycetomoellerius; species Mycetomoellerius zeteki. Next base: position 3,088,257 of record NW_017256957.1, on the reverse strand, counting down.
AAGATTTCTTATTTAAATTAAAAATTTTTTCTTTCTTTATTCAAAATTTATCTTCGTCGTCACAAACAATCGCTGATAAATATTATATTCTCCGTATAACTTTCTAAAAATTTCTTATCACTAAAAGATGTCTTACAAACTAATAATTATCGAATTCCTTACGTCTAGTTGAAATTAAAACGCAGAAGTCCGATTTTTATTGTCATCGATTGAAGTATCGTCGATTTTTATTGTTGTTTGTACGAAATTATAATGATACACTACTCGTATACGTATGTACAGCAGCGATCAATGATTGGAATATCACGAGTAGTCGTCACAATTCGTGTTGCTGATTAATCTTGGATAAATTGCTTGCAGCGACTGTTGTTGAATATTTTAAGACGAGATACACACCAATTAAAAAAATTTTTGGATGTTCGAATTTACCCGATTCGATGATATCGATATTAGTCTCGAGTTCGCCTGTATCAAGTATTTTGAAAACACGTGCGGTCGACATACAGTTGACTTTGAGAGCAATTTTTAAATTTCATTTAATGTTAAATCACAGTCAGATAATAACAAAGTAAAACGTTAAAATATACATTTCATTCTTTCTTACTTGTATAATAATTTGAATGTATCAGACAATTCGTCAAATTTTTTTATTTATTCACTCTTTGTGTAAAATATAAGAACGAAATAGACGTAATTTTTAAATTTTATTAAATTTTATCATACACACACATACATACACACATCTATTTATATATACTGGGTGTTCAGTAAAGATTGTACTTCAACACTTAAGGGTTGATTCCTAAAATCATTTTGAGACGAAAATTCTTTTGAAATCAAAATATCGAGGCTATAAATTAGAGAGAGAGAGAGAGAGAGTTTTTGAATTATAAACACTTAAAGTTACTGAATTATATCGCATAAAGTTCATGCGCTTAGGTACGGTTGGATTTTCTGTCGTATCACATCTGAACGCGAACTTTAAGCAGTATATACTGTGGTAATTTGATAACTTTAAATGCTTATAATTTAACCTCTGAAGGACCGGAAGCCCTTTTAGTGACTCGACAGTGGCGCCACTTTTTTCGCCACTCAACCCCATGATATTGACAAAAAAATTCTAGTCCTTAAAATAAAAAAGTCCATCAAAAACGTGCTGCTCTTCAAAAGGTTAAAAATCATTATAGCCCCTCGACGTTTTGATATTTTGGAAATATAAAATTACTATTTATACTACTATATATACTACTGAAATTCCAAAAGAATAGGATGTTATAGACTTTATTTTATAAACTAATTTATTATATTGCAGTGTATTTATGTATAATTTTACATTGTAAAACTGTTCATTTACGTATATTATACACGATGTCTCTAAATCTGAATTTCCTTTTAAGAGTTTTAAGACTATTTGAAATATTCTAAGATGAAAATCCTATTACGAAAATGTCGAGATTATAATAATTTTTAAATTAATAGCAATTATTATTCTTCACAGAACTGATATTTCGCGTGCTCAGGTGTGCCATGAAAAGTGGTAAAGATATTATCACGAAAGACCTTCTTAGCAACATCAAGATTATCATACAAATATGTAATGATATTTTTACTTAAAAATTGTTCCTGCTTTTACACAGAATCTATTTGTACATTACATATGCATAATTAATATTGGAATATACCACAAAATATCAATTCAATAGCGAGATACTCTATACGACGTGCGTCAAAATAAATAAAAAATGTGATTCGAAAACTTTAATCACTACTAATTTAAAAATTATTGTATCTCTATATTTTCGCATTAGGATTTTCATCTTAGAATATTCCAAAAAATCCACTCTTAAAAAAAAATCCAATAGCTTAGTTATATGTACAATTTTTTTTAATGTCCGATCAATTATGCGAATAATTGTACTAATGATAAATAATATAATTTTTTCTTGCGTGATCAAAATCGTATTAAGTTACATCATATCCGAATAAGTTATAACAAAAATCATTATATATTATTCAGTTCGACTTTTTAATACTATACATTATTCATTATCTCTTTATGATATACTTTCATTCAGTTATTAACATGGAACATTTCTTCTAGATTTAATGTTTCGAAAAAACTCATCTATTTCTTTTCACGATATCCAATTTTCATAACATAAGCATTAAAACATAAGTTATTTATAGAAAATCATTTTTAATTATTACTTTTAATTAGCAATATAATATTCCCGTTATAAAAATATGAAATTTTTATAAGGGAAATTATAATTAGGGAATTAATCTCTCTCTCTCTCTCTCTCTCTCTCTCTCTCTCTCTCTCTTTCTCTCATAATTTGGTTTACATAATAATGGAACTGAAACATGTAATTGAGAAGAAAAATTCGATGAAGATAATGTATGCCTATACACGTTTTAAATAAAATTCTTGCATATTTTGTTTATAATCTTTTGTATACATGTATATTCTGTTAATCACAATCAGTTCAACAATACATATCACATATATACATATATATATTTTTTACATATACTTAAACGTATATAGTTATATGTATTATATATCGTTAAGCATGCAAAGTAAAAATCAAATTTGCATCCAAACAGATCTTTTGTATTAGTGGAAAATCATCGAATGCCGACTATGATGTACTTGTTTTGTATAAATGAGCAATCTTTCATTGCTTTCTTCTTGTACATCTATCTCGAAAAGTGTAAAATTATTACTAAAATATCGAAAAACAATTGATACACACAAGAATAAACATATTTTTTTAAGATAGATAAAAATTAATATACAAAAAAGCAATGATAGATATTACAACTGCAGTGTCCAAATTACAATTTTTCAGGAGAATTATTTGCACAATGATTTTCTTTTTGCAGAAAAATCAAGTATTCAGGAAAAATTCAACACAACAAAAAATGTTGAATAAATATAAAGAACTGAACAAATACAACTATGTATTGGTGTTACAACGTTTGCACATATCTTTGAAAATTGTAAGTAAAGATGCTGAATGTTATTACAAAATGCATCCCACAAATGCAGTTATAATGTTATTCATTGGACAGAAAAATTCTTCCGAATATTTTTCTCTCATTGTACTAGATTTATATACTATTTCGATACTTTAGGCTATACTATAACTAATATTTAATTAGAAAAATAATTACAAAGATTTCGCGTAGTCAATCGAATGTCCTGAAAATTTCGAAAACTTATATTTAAAAGAAGGAAGGTAATTTTCGTATATTATTACATAGAAAAAATTCATTTTTGTATAAAAAAATACAAATTATTGATATAAAAGAAAATATATAAAAAGCAATTATCGATATAAAGATCAGAAAAATATTTGTACTCTTTTTCGATTTCAAGCAAACACAGAAAAAAAATTTGCTGTGAACAAAATATTTGATGAAATGTATCAATATAAAAGAAATATTAAAATGTATATTCTGAAATTAGGAGACTGAAAAAAATCATACTGTTATACTATCCTAGAAAAGATGGAATATGCAAATATTTTTTTCCATGTTTTAACAAGTGTAACGAAAGAGTAACTAATCTATTCTTCGGAAGATGAATTATAAAAAGAATAAATTTCGCATTAATTGCTCGTAGTATTGAAACTTTGTATTATTCTGTATCTTGATGCATTCACGTATGAATATGTACGTATTGTACTTCGTTGCGATTTTTCTTTTAATTAGAAAATCGTGATATTTGCAGTAGAAATTTTCATTACAAATACTGAAAAAATATACAGACATATTTAACATACAATTACATATATATTTATACAATGTTCTTAGATGAAAAAATTTTTTATCGAAATTATATCTTGTTCCTTAACACTCTAATATGTTATAATATTGTTATAATATTGTTATAATATTTTGTGATACTTTATAATATAGATAATTCTATATTTAATATTAACATTATATATATAATTAATATAGTATGTATGATTTTATTAAACCCATAATATACATTAAGAGAAATTTTTTAACTTCTTTTAAACTTAGGATATAATTGCCTTTACTATATTTTTTTAAAACGACATTCTGACGTTTTGTATATAATATTTTCTCAACATTTCAATAAAATTTTATTAAAATTGTCAGACTGCCTTTTTTGGCAAATTGCAAAAAAAATAATAGAAAAAAGATAATAATCAATAATAAAAGATAATAAAATGCATAAATATTCTTTTGATATATAAATAAATCAGTACTAAAGTCGCTTTTATATCAAACTTTTTTTAAACCGAAAAATAAACTATGACAGAAATGGAATTCGATTAAGTTGAATGAATGACAGAGAGGAAAAATGACCAACATATTTGCTATTAAAAATTAAGTTTGAAAAAAGAAGACATTCACTCACCATTCTTTATTTACGATGGATATTGCCTGAAATTCGTATTCAAAGATGCTGTCAATCCACTTATGGATCTCATCAAAGTATTTTTCTATTTCCATACATGGGTTTATATTTTGGATGCGATTAAGCCAAGTATTGTACATATTACCATAGCACGTTTTGCTAACAACAGCATTCATGGAGGACAGAGTTCTGAACAGGATGTAACAAATTGCTTTGTGCTTGTCATTTGTCATGTTCTCTATCACAATTTTGCAGTAATTTATGATTGCGTATAGCAACATTATAAAAGTGCATTTGGGAAAGGTGTCTAAATGTATCAAAACAATTTGTAATACATCGGCGGTGATGCGTATTATATTTTCGTATGCTATCATCTCATTGGCCCAACCAAATTCGTACCAGAATTCGAATGTCAACTCAGACATAAATGCTATGTACTCCCATTCAAAGCTATGCAACATTACGTGACGTATAAAAGCTTCTCGATCAAGACTGAAAGATTGCGCATAACTGCGCAATTTGGGATGGCATTGTGGATCTTTGCGCAATAGTTGGTACACAGGGAAACAACGTTTAGCATATTCTTGCATTATGTTTAGCGTATTCATCTTAGGTTGCACTATCCTCATATCGAGTGGTTCTACATGATTGCAGGCAAAGCATACTAAATCGTATTGACTCCTTGTCAACGTAGTCTGAATGTTCAGATCATTCAACATGTCATTTATAAGCATTATCCATTTATAGATTGCGAACTTTGAAAATGTTGCATTAGATCTCCTAAGCACTGATGCCTTCTTGATTAATACTGCTATTAGTAATACGTAATTAGTTTTGCGTGTGCAGAGTCCTTTTTGCAAGATATTTCGCATATGTGATAATATAATATGTACGCCGTCAAAATGACTATTAATCAGGTAGGGGATACAGAGTTCGTTTATTACATCATCTGCAGTCATCATCTGTAAATTTAGGAATAAAATATTATAATAAAATATTCTAATAAAGTAGAAATTAATAAAAAGTACAAATTACTATTATATATGCATACGTTTCAATAAGTATATTTGAATCACTAACAATACATCAGAATAAGATCATATTCAAATAATACATAAGAAAAGTGATACATTTTTGTTTAACAAATACAAATTTTTATTCCACAGATTTCGATTATTTAAATAACCGACTCAGTCTGCATAATTATTACATAATTTGAATAATACTGCATAATGTAAACGAAATTCATGTAACTCATTACAATATACTTATATGTTAAAAAGTATATATTAAATTATTACGTAAAATATCTATTTTAATATAGAAAGATTTGTATTTTGCAAAAATAATGAATACGGGAAGATTAAGATTAAGCCATAAATTACAGAAAAAAATTGTTCATGAATACTGTAATTTTAGGAGAAAGATATATGCAAAAATATTTTTGACTTTTTAATACTGCAAAACATTTGTTTGATCAATTTTTTCATAAAATTCATTTTCTTGAAGATACGAATGATTTATTAAGGATATTCGATAGATATTTCAAAATAATGAAAAAATTATGAAAACATTACAGATTATCGCATTTAAAAGTAATACAACAAATTTTTTTTAGTCGGTTTCATCATCTGGATCATAAGTTATATATTCCAATAAAAAGTAGTATTTTCTTAATTTATGCTCTAATATTAGAAATGTTTGGACATATATATTATAAAATAAATGATAAAAATCACAATTTTTTAATATAAGTACTTTTATATATTCAAGATTATTTATGTAAAGTTCCATTGAGATACAGAAACTAGTTGTACAGTAAATAAACAAAATATTTATTTGTTCTAAATATTTGTAACTAATTGGTGAATCGCAATGAAACTCTTTGCATAAGTTTTTTTGAATACTCAAAGTACTTATACAAAAAAAAATTAAAAATTTCTGTTATTATTTTTTAAATTTTAGTTTATAATAATAAAAATTATAACAAATGAAATAAATTAGAAAAATGTATTGTTGAATAAGAATAGAATCTTAGAAACACAACTTTTATATGTATATAGTTTGTTTAAAGTATAAATGTATGTGCTATATATACGTCTATCAAACATCCTTAAGTGATCTCCATTCTAATAACAAATAAATAAAAATTACTGCAGATTTTATTAAATTTTATTATGACTAAAAAATAATAAAATTATAGAAATACATCTAAACATCGGATGTGACGTAATCTGGCTTGATATAATGTGAACTTAATAAAATTAATACCCATAATGCTTATTTCATTTACAACATTGTTTATTACCTGATAATCCAATACTTTATTCATAAATGTCCTAAAATTTGTATGCCATGCCATGCGTTGCTGTAAAACTATATTTTTCAGAATGTATGTCAGCACGTTATATTGGTCCTTTTTTAAGCAATAATAGTTTCGTATGAGAAATGCGAACATGTTGCTTTGAAATAAAATACTATTGAATGATTCAATGTTCATCTCATAGAATATTAATTTGTTCAACACATCCCTTGGGTTTAATAGAATAAAGATCAAGAGGACACGGCATCTTTGAGAAATAGTATTCATCATTAATCGTGAATTATTGAATTCTTCAACAAATAAATTTCGCTGTAAGAATGTGTCAAAGGACCTTTCATTATACAGATATTCTAAACAATTGTCGTCAAAATGTCGCTCCATATATTCCAATATTATGCTATGTAAATCATGTTCTTTTAGATGGATCAATATTTTCAGCACTGATACGTATACCTGAATCTTTTCTTTTTTAGTGTGCAGATGTATGAATTTATAATAGAGATATTCGAGTATAACAGAGAAATCATTAAGACTCAAAAATTTTACTCGCTGTCTAATAAAGTCTAATGTATACAAGTCCCACTCTTTATAGCGTTTAATCAGTTCCTTTATACCATGCAATTTGCCTTTGACGATGTCATGGCAGAGTTCTTGAAGAGTTAAAATAGATTCCTCGGATTTAATTGGCCCTATAAGTTGTTTCAGGCAAAGGAACAATTGCTCATTTCCCATCAAAACATAATTCTGTTTCATAAGTTCTCTAAGATCGTGGCATTCCATGATGATAGCACGATGTAGTGAAATCATAGTGTTCTCATCATCAACGATGTTTCTCCAGATTGCATACTCGAAAGAGTCAACGTGCTTGATTTGATTCAGGAGTAGAGTGGCCAATATCTGGTCTAATCTTATTATAATACATTTTACCTCATTTGGTGGAAGCATGTGATAATAATTCGTATGTTCATTGAAGTTGCCATATGTAAGTGTGAACAGTTTCAGTATATTATGATTTTCCGAATAACTTCTTGTTTTGCTATGCATGCACTTCTTAATACAGTGAAGTATATTCTTCACTAAAATACCATGTTGTAAGTACTTCTCCTCGCTGGATGAATTATAAGAAGTAACAAACTTTGAGCTAACAAGTAAATTTAACAATATTTCAAAATACATTATTATTTGGTGAACACATTTCATCACATTTTGTTCTGACAAGGTGCCTAAGTGCAACCATAAGCACTTATTGTATAGTTTATATATTAGAAGGAAAATAAGGCGTCTGGCTCGAGGGATTGCCAATTCATTTATGTGTTTGATCGTTGTCTTCAAGATCTCCGCGCATAGATCCAATGGTATGTGCGTGATCGACTCAATCAGTAAATCCTCGCACTTCGAATACCATATTATCTGTATATATCATATAAATGAAATATATAAAAAATTGATAATTGATTATAAAGAGTATATATATATATATGTATGTATATAGAAAATAATTAAGCGTAGCTATTAATAAAGATTGCGCAAAAAAATGTATAATTTAAGTTAACGCCCAAGAAAAACAAAGAAACACATTATTATTTGTTTATTTCTAAAACTATATGAATTTAATTGATAAAATAAAATAGATGTCTTTTGATATCTTATTATTGTGTTATGTGATATGTCAGAGATATGAAAGAGAGAGACACAGATAATACAATATACCTCGGGTATCTCTGATAATTTTTCACACTGAACTAACACCAACATTCCTTAATTCACACATTGATTTAAAAAAAAAATCAAAATTTTGAAAAGTATTTAATGTTTAATACGTTTATAATGTAACCAGAAAGTTAATGTTATTTATTAATTATTAATATATATATATAATATTTATTGAAATATATGATTGTTATTGAAACCTGTACGAAACCTGTACAAAGAGATAAGGTGATAGAGTAGGCCATATACCGACTGTGTGTCCGTATATCAAGTCTTTCCTAAGAAGGTACTGCGAGGAAAAATTCGTATTCAATAATAAAAAGTTGTAATACATGATGAATAATGGCGAACAGATATAGCTTGTTTCATGAATGTCATCTTCAAAGAATATCTTAATATCGTACATCTTAAGTCGATTTTTTAGAAAATTCTTAATAAATGTTGATATTTCATTAATAGAATACGAGATCTCTTCTCTTTGAGACGACAAATGTTTCAATTGGCCATGTTGTTGTTGCAGCAATGAGAAAATGATTCTTGTAGTCTCAGAAATCCGATGAATCTTTATTTCATTATATTCAATCATACTGATCAAAAATCTAATAAAGTGAATTAAAAAGCAAAAAGACTTTATTAGCTAATTTTAAGTGTAATAAAATATATAAATAGTACTTTGTAAAAACACAAACACATATACACACAATATATACATAAAATATATAATATATTTATATAAATACATAAATATTTAATATTATAATATATATATAATGTTAAAAAAAGCATAACAAAAATAAAATAAAATGCATGAAGATATATGTGACAATATTAAATTTAATATTGTTCTTCTTGTTGATATGTTAATGTTTACTTTTGTAAATATACTTAAAGTAATTATTTAAAATACAAAAGGTAAAATTAAAAGCATAAAAAATTATCTGATTTTAATTAAAATTAAAAATATAATCTTTTTCTTTATTTGGAAGAAATTAGAATAATTTTTTTATAATAATGTATAGTGATGTATAAAAATGCTTTGGTTTAAATAAATAAAATTGTATTGACATAGATAATATAATAACAGTAAGTGTTTATATGCATAATATGATCATATATTATAATAAATATAACGTAAATTTATTATAACATAAGATTATCATAATAATGCATGCAAATTTCGGCTTACCAGAATTGCTTATTTAAGAAATCTTTTTCGTTCAAAATTTACTTCCACAAATAGTCGTCGATAAACATTGTATTTTTCTCGTATACTTCCTTCGGAATTTCTTATCACGGAGAGATATCTACAAATCGATAATTGCTGAATTTCTTACGTCATTTGTCTGATTAAAATTAAAACGCAGAGTCTGATCTTCAGTGTCGTCGGTATTGTTCGGAGTATCGTCAACTTTTATTGCTATTTGACCAAAGCTATGATACATGCCTCGTTTACAAACAACAGCGATCAACGATTGGAACATCACAACCAGTCGTCAGAATTCGTGTTATTGGTTAATCTCGGATAAACTATTTATAAATTGTTATATATTTTAAGACGAGATATGCACCAATTTTTTGAATTTTCATTTATGAACATTCGAATTCATTCGATTCGAAATTGACGACCTCGAGTCTATCTGTATCAATTATTTTTAAAACACATGTAATTGACTTTGAGAGCAACTTGTAATTTCATTTAATGTCGAATCAGTCTGATGGTCGCGATTGACGCAGTAAAACCGAATGTTGAAGTTCTCTTTCTCATATTTAAAAATTTCGTAATAATTTTACGTATCAGACAGCTCGTAATAAATTTTATTTATTCATTGTGCAGAATATTAAAACAAAATAAACATAAGCGCGCGCGCGCATGGTGTGTGTGTGTGTGTGTGTGTGTGTGTGTGTGTGAGAAATGAATTTACGCAACTAATAAGGAGAGATTCACATATGTATTTCACGAATTTTGCTCAGCTTTTGAGTGATTATTCTGGGGCACCAAAAAATAATCCCTGTAAAGCAGTAAATTGTACCTCTGCGTATTTTTCGAGAAAATCATGATTTTAAATGACGATAACGGACAGCTTTCAAACCTGGAGGAATCGATATTTAAAAAACAAGTCATCTTTATATATACATATATATTAAGTACAAAAATTTATAGTTTTTGAGAAAACAGATATTCTTTGATTTCAACCGAAGCTTGAAACACCTCGTGAACGGTTGCCACTCGTAAAGCGGCAGAAGTTGGTGCAGATAGTACGGTGTTATCCTATACTTGGATTATGTGCTTATACATTCGTGTTCACCGAAGCTGTATATTTTTCTAATTTTAAATAATTTCAAATATTTCATTTACGTTTAAACAAAGAGTAAAGAGGTTTGAAAGCGATCCGTCATCGTGACCGAAAATCACGGTTTTCTCGAAAAATACGTAGAGGTGCAATTATTATTGCTTTACAAAGATTATTATTTTATGTCCCAGAATAACCATGCAAAAGTTAATCAAAATCCGTGAAATACGTATGTGAGTTTGTTCTTGTATTATGCAAATCATTAATATATGCGCAGATTTTGTATATTGTCCGGTGTGCTGTATCACTTACATTCTTACATGTCTAATTACAGCATATGCATGTTTTTCTTTCTTTTCTTTTTAATATATGTTGCTTATATTGAATACAAAAGTATGCAGTGCAATGAAAAATGGATCTTAAATCGATGAAAACGAAAGGGACTAGAATACAATGACACTCTTGATAGCTTGTGGAATAGATTAATTAAAAAATTTCGGTTTTATATCTCTATGTTTTAAAAGTAGAATTGTCTTTAATGACATGTCGGAAATATGAGGTGCTGTAGAATTCATTTTATAAACTATTTTATCATATTTTACTTGCATTATTGTTGTGTACTTGCATATAATTATACGTTATAAACTTATAAATATTTTTTTAGTACTATATATTTTTTTAATGTTCAATCGATTATGCGAGTAATTGTATATGTACATATATGTATACACATATGTTAATGGTAGATAATATAATTTTTCTTGCGTTATCAAAATCATATTATCTAATATTAGATATATATAATGAGAGAAACATTTTTCCAAGTGAAAAAAATTCTTATAAAAATATTTTTAATGTGTAATTAAAAATATTTAGTTTTAAGTAATTAAGTCGTAAGTATATTACTTTGTATATTTAAATTTTTTACATTTAAATAATAATTTTATAAATTAATGATCTAATATTAGTATTAATCTTAAATGAATTATTTTCTAAGAGTAAAAAATAAGATTATCTTAAATATAAAAATAATCTAATAAAAATATAAAAATAAGAATAAATGTTTTCTAAAATAAAAAGAAAGCAAATAATAAATTTAAAATTATATCTATGACATATCTAAAAAAATATATCTATGACATATATTTTATATTATATGCACATTATTCATTCTACGAGAAATAAACTTTTTATTGAATACAATAATTTTTTTAATGAAATATGTGTAACACGTACCTAGCATAAAATACATGACTCATTAAGTATATTCCGTTTTGTACTTACAAGCATCATTTGTCCTGTTTATTCCCAGTAATCAAGAACGGATTATAATAGATTAAAATTTTTACGCGCGCGCGCGCGCGTATTTTAAGTTTAATTAAATCCAATTTGAATAAGAAAAATTGTTTTTTATTCAATTGTATTTAACTGAATTCAATTAGATTGAAAAACTGCTTTTCCTATTCAGAATTTTGAATTGAGCAGTGTTCATGATGCACAGAAAAAGCTGATATTATTTTTAGGTTAAAAGGCGTAAAAATGTGCTTCATGCAATTCCTATAAATGAATAAAAATGCATTGAACATTGAGGGAATTCATTTTTATTCGCCAATACACATTGCTGAAAATCTGAATCTATTTCAATTCAATTCGTTCTTATTTATTGGGAAGATGATTTTTACATATTTCATATAAAGAAGGAAAAGCATCATTATAAAATTTATTAAATGTATCAATATAAAAAAATAAGATATATATGCAGTTTAGAGAAGCCCTCCCCAATGACTTTAACCTTGACATATATTGTCAAGGTCATTGGGGAGCTCCCCTAAACTGCATAATTATCATATATTTTAATTACAACATTGTTAAAGAACAGTAATGATTTATCTGATAAAAGTATCTCAAAAAATATGTCATGTACAATTTTCTATACTTCATTAAAATTAATCTATTATTCCGGACACAAATTGTGCAGTAATTGCTCATAATAATAATGATGATGAAACTCTGTGGGTATCTTGATGCATTCACATATGAACAAATATGCCTTATACATCGCTGCAATTTTATTCCTAATGAAACTTTGACGTTTGCAATACGGACATTTATCACAAGTGCTGTAACATATCACGTACACATATTACACATTTTATTTTTTCTATACATATCTTCATAATAATTTTATATATTTTTTATTATTCTGTCTCTCTGTACGCGTGTATACACATATGTACGCACATCTATCTATAATATATATGTATATGTGTATAATGTATATTCTACTCGAATATGTATCTGTATATTTTTTAACTAGTATGTGTGTCACTTTTTTTTAAATAATCAACAGCGTTAAGTACACATTACATGTAAAATATTAAAATATCAAAAATATTAAAAAAGTAAGATAATGATAAAATATATCTGTGGATGCGCGCGCATCGACATACACACATATATATATACACATATATACGCAATAAAGATTTTTATAATTAAAAATCAAGTTCATTTCACAAAAGAAAGAAAACATTGTTATTTATTTACCAGTCTATTAGAGATACTGTACAAGGCACGCGTCCATGGATGAGTGCATAAATCCATTCGGAGGTTTCATAATATTTGTCTGTCAGATAAGATAGATCTTCATCACAAATATGCTTGAGCAAGAAGTCATATATAAGTTTATAGCGCGTCTCATCGACTACATATTTTTCAGCAGGATGCGGCGAACTTCTTCCTGGTTATCGGGTATAAAACTTTCAATTCTTTTGGAGAAGTCTACGATGGAGTGTAATAACATAATAAATGTATTTTTTGAAAACGATTCTATATATATCAAGGCAATCTGCAACGCCTCGGCGTTGATATGCATTATGTTCTCATAAGCTATTCTCTCGTTGGCCCAACCTAAATGGTGAAAGAAGTTCAATGACAAAGAGACCCCATATATCTCGTTCTCCATTTTAAAGCAATACAACATCATGTGACGAATAAAAGCCTGTCGATCAAGCTTGAAAGATTGCACATAATTGCGCAATTTAAAATGGCATCGCGGATCCGTGCGCAATCGTCGATGCATAATGAAGCAACGTTTCTCATATTCCTGGATTATTTTTAATGTATCTATAATATTTGGAAACAGATTTTTCATCTCAAGAGGCTCTATGACATATGAGTGTATTACATAGCACCATTCAATTGGCAATGCATTGATCATGTGCAAAATCCATAATATGCTATTTATAATGTTTTCTCGATCATGCGCCATGACTTTTGAAAAAGTTTTGCTGCCTCTCCTTAGCACTGACGTCATCTTCAACAATGCTATTGTTAACCGTATAAAATCAGTTCTGTACGTGAAAAGTCTTCTTTTCACGATACTATACGTATGTAATAATATAATTATTATAGTATTAGTCTTTTCTAAACAATTACGAACTAAGTAGATAATATAAAGTTCGTTAATTATATCGTCTGTCGTGATCATCTATAAAAAAATTTAGAAGAAATTAATATGGAATTTTAACAAAATGAAAATTAACAAAAAACATTACAATTATTATTATAACGTATGTTCAAATCAGCATTAATCGTAAGTATATTCGGATAAAACTTTATTTGAATAACGAAAAGAAAAATGCTTCGAAATTTATTCTTGATTAACAAATATGAATTTTTATTCAATAGATTTCGATTATTTAAAAATTTAAATAACTGAACTTTACAAAAATAAATTATTTACATAAATATTTCGTGATTTGAGGAGAAAAATATAATATATGTAGTAATCTTTTTTAATTTCTAAAATTACAAAATGCTTTCTTGGTCAAGTTCTTTAAATATATCGTTTTCTTAAAAACAACTTTAATTTGTTTGAAATATCCCTATTCTGTTGTATTGATGAAAAATATAGAAAAATTTATACATTATACTATGAATAAAGAATAGTAAGCGTAAGATCGAATTTTATCAAATCTACTAAAAATTTAGCTAGCTCTATAATGGTTACTTCATCCCTTCTTGGCAATGTAAAGCTGAAGTAATAAAATTCTATTCTATAATGGTTATTTCATTTATAGCATGGTATATCACCTGATAGCTTAACACATTATCCATAAAATCTATAAAACGGGTACATAATATTATGCGCTGTACGAAAAGCATGTCCTTCAGTATGTACATCAATACGTTGCACTGACCGCTCCTTAAAGTGTAATATGATCGCACTAAAGACATATTCTTTTCGAACAGAAAATCATTGGAGAATTCAATGTCTATTTCATACATCACAAATTTACTTAAAACATCCTTCGGGTTTAATAGAATAAAGATTAAGAGTGTACGCAATTCTTGGGTTCTAACTAAATCAGTCATTTCGCAAGAAGAAATAAATGAAGATCCCTCTATGAATGCTGTGAAGCATTTTTCATTGTACAAACTCTCTAAAGGATTGTCGTCAAAGTGATACTCCACATAATTTTGTACAACAGAATGCAAGTCTTTCACTGTTAACTGAAGCAATATTCTCAATACTGACACATACACCCGATATTTTTCTGCATTAGTATGCAGATATGCGAATATATAATGAATATATTCAAGTATAACGAAAACATCGTAAATTCTCAACAATTCTATGTTTTCGTTGATAAAATCCAATATAGACAAATCCCATTCTTTATAGCGTTTAATCACTTCCCTCATACCATGCAATCTACCATCTGCGATTTTACGACAGAGTTCTTGAAGAGTTAAAACAGATTCCTTGGATTTTCTTGGACTTACAAGTCGCTCCAGATAGAGGAACAATTCCTCGTTTGCCACGAAAAATTCATTCTGCTTCACAAACTCTATAAAGTAATGGCATTCCATGACGATATCTTGTTGTAGTGATATTGTAGTAGTTTCATCATCAATGGTGTTTTCCCAAACTATGTATTCGGAAGGTTCAATATGTTTGATCTGATTTATAAGCAAATTAGTCAGTTTTTGATCTAATTTTGTTATAATGGATTTTACTTCGCCGACAGGAAGCATGTGATAATAATTCGTGTTTTCATTAAAATTGCCGTACGTAAGTGTGAATGATGCTGCTAGATTACAATTTTTCCAGAAATTTTCAATTTTGCTATGCATGCACTTCCTTATATAGTGAAGCATATTCTTCACTAAAATACCATGTTGCAAGTACTTTTCATCGATACATGATGCACGAGAAGTAACAAACATAGGATTGACGAGGAAGTCTAATAATTTGTCAAAATATGTTATTAATTGATGAACGCGTTCCATCACATTTTGTTCTGATAGTGTACCTAAGTGCAACCATAAACATTTATAATACACCTTGTAGATCAGAAGAAAAACAAGCCGTCTGGCTCGTGGAAATTGTAATTCGTTTATGTGTTTGATCGTTGTTTCTAAAATTTGCACACACAGATCCAATGGTATATGCACAAGCGATTCAACTAATAAGTCCTCGCACTTTAAATGCCATATGATCTGTATATGGATTACATAAATAAAATATATTAATAATAAAATACATTAACATATATGTATAAAATTAAATAAAATATATTAACAATTATATAATTTCATGAATAATAACATAAAATATGCAGTAATGATTTACGTGTTAAGATAAATACATATACATATAAATGTATCAAACAGCAATACACATTAAAAGCAAGCGTGGAAGAATCTTCAAAATTCAACTTTAAAATTTTTAATGGAAATTCCTACTTTTTATTCAATATTCTTGTAGCTGACATCAAGGTTTTTCAAAATATGATTGTAGTGTTTTGAAAAGGTCTTGATGTCAATATCACTAGAAGAATATTGAATAAAAAGCGGACGTTTCCATTTAAAATTTTAAAGTTAACTGTGAGAGCTCCTCCACATTCGTGCTCCAAGTCAAATCGGTATCATTGTTTGATGCATTTGTTGAAATCCTGCAACTTTGTGAAACTTTTCTAATAAATAATAAATAATTATCAATATGGCTCAATCAGAATAAATCAATAGTTAAAAGAAAGGGCTACGAGCCAGTTATAATTTTTAGAGGTTTTTCTAATAAACCAATAATTTCTTAAGTAATTAGCTGTTCTGGAACTTTTGGCATGCACAAACACATACACATATGTATAACCGTGTTACCTTTTTATATATGTGCATAGAAATATATAATGAATCTAAAATTGCTTTTGTCTTTAGTAGTATTCAACACAATTTTTTTCTTATCGTCATAGAAACTAAATAAGTAGGTATTTAAATTAACACACAACAAAAAATATATTATATAATTCCATCATCTCGTAAACCATAGAATTCAATAATGAAATAAATGACATCTTTTTCGTAATGATATCAATGTTTTACATGCTACGTCAAAATTATGCTAATAGAAAACTACAGATGATATAATACTTTTAATGTGTGTGTATTCCTCAAATTTTTTATCAGTATCAACTGCACCAATATTAAAACCCAACCAACTACATTCCACATGCATTGATTTAAATAAAAGTAACAAATTAAATATAGTATTAAAAAATATTCAATATATGATAGATATATATATTTAATATATTCATGTTCAATACATCTATAGTGCAATCAATAAATTATTTATTAAACATTATTAATCCTTGTTAATATATAATGTTTTATTACTAATATATTATTAATCCTTATTAAAATATACAATACGTATTATTACTTATATATGAATCACCTGTATGAAGAGATAAAGTGAAAGAGTGGGCCATAAACCGACCTTGTGGCCGAATCTCGTGTCCTTCCTAAGAAGGTGCTGCGAAGAAAAATTTGTATTCAACAACAAATAGTTGTAACATATGGCCATTACTGGAATACTTTTCCTTATTTCAAGATTACAACTGTCTTCAGTAAATATCTTAATATTATATAACTTGAATCTTAGATTGCTTTCTAAAATTTTGACTTTTTTGATAATAGCTGTTATTATTTTGTCAATGGAATGCGAGGTCTTCTTTGTACGAGACGAGAGAAGTTTCAGTTGTCCATATTTCTCTTGTTGCGATAATATTAATAACATACTTTCAAAAAACTGATACGAAGTTGAATCCATCTTGAGCAAAAACTTGAAAAAATATTTAAAAAATAGACATTTTAGTAGAGAGAGCTCTTAAATATAATAACATAAACAGCACTATATATAAAATATGTAAGTATAAAATAATTACTGCGTAATTACATATTATCCCCGTAGAAAAAATAACATGTGAGTCGAAATTTTTCAAATATGTACGATATGTGCGGATCTAAATACATTGATCTTTTAAAAAAGAGGAAGAAGCTGATAATAAGAAGAGGATGATAGTATGTTTCGATTTCGGCTATATCAAAACAGAATAGTATTTTCGCTTTTAATTTTATATATTATAAATAACTTTTAAAATAATTTTTAAAAGAATAAAATCGGTTATTAGAACAAAATTATCAGAAGGAAAAAATGCTAAAACTGATTCTTTTCTCTCTACAGAATATTCAAATGATAATAAATAAATAATATAACAGCATTAAATAGTAAATATGAATTTATAGCATAAAAATTCTACATAATGTAGCACGCATAAAGAATGACCGAAAAAAATGTGGTTTTTTGCTCGTTTTTGTGCACACAGTTCAGTCACAAAATCGGAGGCCCAAAAACGGTTGATTTTTTTCTGTCACTTTTAATTGACTTACCAAGATTTTGTCTTTAACAATCCTTTCTTATTTAAAGTTTGTCTCTTTTAAATTATCGATGAAGGTGATAAACATTGTTATTCTTCGTATTTCTCGGAAGTCGCATCGAGGACTGCGGTCCACTTGACGCTATAAACGCTTTGAAGCGTTTGAGCGACCAATCAGAACAAAGAATTTTACGAATTGACTAACTCCGGATCTACAATAGGGTTTTAAGCCTTAAGCCATAAGAAATGGGCGAATCACAGTCGATTATTTCCCTCGAATTTGACTGTAATTGGTCAATTTCTTACAACTTAAGGCTTAAAACACCTATTGTAGATCCGGACTAATCAAAGAATGCTTCGAAGTGTTTGTAGCGTCAAGTGGACCGCAGCCTATGGCCGATATTTCATGTGTCGTACGACAGGCTTTTCAAGCCTGTTGATTGGCTGTAGAACAGAGAAATCCGAAAATCTGTCTGTCCTGCAGCCAATCAACAGGCTTGAAAAGCTTTGTCGTACGACACATGAAATATCGGGTTCAGGCTGCGTTCCACTTAACGCTCGTAACGCTCGCGAGTATCGTTTGTCCTTGTTTAACATTTGATAAACGACAAAGATGAAATGATTCCACGAGCATTGTGAGCGTTAAGTGGAACGCAGCCTTTATCTCCTTATTGTTGATGGTTCTCCTTATCGCTGATAATTGATAAATTGCTTACGTCATAACAATCTGGTTAAAATGCAGAAATCCGATCGCCAGTGTCATTGAGTGTCATCGTTGTTCGGACTATTCGGAATAACGTCGATTTTTGTTATTATTCGAACGAGAGACTATGGTACGCGTCTGGTATATGGACAGCAGCGATGCTGATCAAAGATTGGAACACCATAGGCAACCGCCAGAATATGTTTCGCTAGATAGCCTGTTCGCCGCAACGGGCGTGGAATATTTTGAGGTTAGAAATATGCCGATTTTTAAGATCGTTTGTTGCGAATGTTCGATTTTACCCGATGGTATCCTTTCACTATAATGGTATTAACAATTATGCCGTCTCGTGCTCGATTGAGCTGTGTATTTTGAAAATACATTGACAAAATAATACATAATTACTGCCAATCTCGATATCCATTATTCAATCATGATCAGCTGATATTGGAGCCGAATGTTGATATTAATGTTGAATTTAATGTGTATATACATATTCATAATAACATAATATTTTCTATATTGTTAAATGCTAAAACGTCACTTCCATTCTCGCATATATTATATTATATAACATGTGTTATATAACATATGTTATAACATGTCCATACATCTCTTTTTCTTTCCAAAAGATATGTACTTAATGTACATGTACTCTGTACTGCTCTTTATTAGCCTTTAGCTTTAGATTGAATCCAAAAAGTACAACTAAAAATAAATATAAGACAGATCTAATTATTTATGTAATTTTCTTCAGTTATAAGTTTACAAACCTTCGTTATTTGTCATATTATTATTTAGTATTTAATGTTATTTTAATATCCGTACGTACTATTATAATACATACTATTTTAATAAAAATGGAAATATAAATTTTGTAAAAAAAATAACGTGCATGTTTATAGCAAATGGAATTTTACGAGTAACTTAAATTTATTGTATCATATTATATTATATTTGTTATTATATACAATCTATTTTACAGATAAATCATCCAAATTATGAGGTAGATGCTACTTTGAAAGAATTACGTGAGAAACGCAGTTATACATATGAAGATGAGTTAATATGTTCCAAAGAATGCTTAGAAAATTATGAAGAGAAGGTATAAAAGATATATTATCTGTATTTTTAGAATCGTAATTATTATTCGTTATAAAAAAATATCAAGATTTTTAATTGATGTTTCTATATATATAGCGCACGTTTCTTCAATACCTTTAATTATATTAATGTCCCTCTATCCGAATTTGATTTTTAGTTAAAAATCTTCTTCACCGAACATCTTCATACCGATGAGGAGATACGACTAGTTCTGGGTGGTTCGGGCTATTTCGACGTACGGGACAAGGATGATCAATGGATCCGGATTAAAGTGACGGCCGGCGATCTATTAATCATACCCAGTGGGATTTATCATCGTTTCACTCTAGACACTAATGTAAGAATATTTACAAATGCTTACAAATTTTTTTCATATGTGATCCTTTGACATATATTTTATTTCTTTTCTTCTGTCAATCTTTGTTTAAATGTCTAAAGAAATGTTCTTTTTCTATTTAACAAATCTCTAATATATTCAGAGTAAATTTAAAATAAATCTCTATATAATAAATGGATCTCTAATTTCTAAGAAACTTTTAGAATTACATAAGAGCAAAGAGATATTTTGTGGGAGAGCCAGTTTGGTTGCCATATAATAGACCAGCCGAGAACATGGAATGCCGCAAGCAGTACCTTAATAAACTGCAAAAAGGTTTCGAAGTACCTTTACCTTGCTAATCCCATAACATATTGCTACACGTGAGCTTCTGCGAGAAAGTATATTTTTTATATCTATCTATTCTATTGAACATTATATGTGAAGTTACCAATTTATATTTTACCATATTTGAATATTTTATATACATATAACCATGGGGCCTACAATTTAACACCAATTTCGAACTAATCTACAGATCTGACAAGATCTTTTCGGTTTTTTGGGAGACGGTGATTAGATAAAAATCGTATTCTGATCGTATTAGAATCTTTCGAAAGCAGATGCACATCTCTGCCACAATTATAACGTTAAATATATGTATATACATAAGTAATGTTATACAACCATGA
This sequence comes from Mycetomoellerius zeteki, assembly GCF_001594055.1. Classification (NCBI taxonomy): domain Eukaryota; kingdom Metazoa; phylum Arthropoda; class Insecta; order Hymenoptera; family Formicidae; genus Mycetomoellerius; species Mycetomoellerius zeteki. The sequence continues at coordinate 3,066,998 of NW_017256957.1, read as the reverse complement.
TAATCTAAATTCTAAATGACCAAGTGTAAAAACAGCAGCTGTACACACAATTACTTTTTTGACATATTAACATTGTAGATATATTTATCTTTAAATAAAACATTGTTTTAATTTTTCCATATTTCAATTCCTATGTATAGTACTTTTCTCTTTTCCATCTTTTTGTTTTCAAAATCATTTTTTCTAGATTCTTTAAAATAATCATAACAGTTTAAAGAAAGCTTTATTTCTTAATTAATTTTATTGCCACATAGTTGTTTACATACATGCAAAGACTTATCTACTATACAAATACTATTTTAAGCAGCAGCTTTAAGTTTTAAAGTAATCTCTAATAAGTAAGACTATTTATATATAATTATTTATTCAAAATTATGTAGTCTTTTTTTCGATGTCATCAGTAAGATTTTATAACAGAACAGTTAACATGACAAAAACTTTTATCATAATATCAATACCTAACTGTTCAATTAATTCGTTCAATTATAAAATCGCAATCAAATCGTAAAAAGATATTTTCCGAAAGTGTCACAAAATATCATGGTTAATTTTTTTCTTATATAATAAATTAGAATTCGTTTTATAATTAATATTCTGTACACATACACACACATTTAAGATTTGAGCAAACGCAGTTTGCTGCTCAAAAGTTTGTTAAATAATTCGACGGCATCATGAAAAAATATCTTTTAGAAGAATTATTTTTTTATAAAAGTTTTTCCGTTTATCAATTACAATAGGAATTAAATATAAAAAATTACATTAATAATTTCATAAATTAAAGTTATACTATTTTGAAACACATAATACTTATAAAATAGCATTTTGGAAATTATAACTGAAAATTATTGTAATTGATGCGTAAAAATATATAAAAATACATTTACATTATCTTTCTTACTGATGCCGTCAATTTACAATATATTCTATAAACACTGTACAAACATTTTTTCGTCTCGCGAATATTTGTCAAAAATTTTTTTCTTAAAGTTTATCATTATTATAAAATTATTTCAAAGTCGCGGAATTACCAATGTCCTTTTTCGCCATCGAGGAGTACATACATTTTTTGTTTGTTATATACTATTTGTATATTCAAACTTTTTACATTAAAACTTTGCACCAAACACCACACCTGACGTGCTCTTCTTTTTAGAATCTTCCTCCATGACTCCGAACTTCTTGTACTCGCCCACTTTTTTCTCGAAGAAATTTGTTTTACCCATCATAGAGATAAAATCCATGAACGAGAACGGATTCTCCGAATTGTAAACCTAAATAATTATCACAATATTTTATATCTCTTAATAAATCAAGTTAAAATAAGATTAAAAATTTTATTACGAAATTATCAGTATCATTTATGTAAAATAAAAACATTAGAAAATATTAAAATAAAAAATAAAATCGTAAATTCTTTTATACATTACCTTTTCAAATCCTAATGCAACGAATAATCTGTCCGCGACGAATTCGATGTATTTACACATCCATTCGCAATTCATTCCTATCAGTTCAACCGGTAACGCTTGCGTCAAAAATTCCTTTTCAATTTCTACGGCATCCATTACAATTGATTTCACACGCTCAAATGATGGCTTTTGTACGATGTGTTTAAACATTAAACAGGCGAAATCGCAGTGTAATCCCTGTAAAGTAAACGATAAATATAAAATTTATTAAATAAAAATTGAATAACCTACAGATATAAAAAAATAAAACTAATTTACTGACTTCGTCTCGCGAGATGAGTTCGTTGCTGAAGGTGAGACCTGGCATGACTCCTCGTTTCTTCAGCCAAAAAATGGCTGCAAAACTGCCACTGAAGAAGATACCCTCGACTGCCGCAAATGCGACTACACGTTCAGGAAACGTAGCGCTCTCATGATTGATCCAGTTTAATGCCCAATTAGCCTTCTTCCCCACACAAGGAAGTGTCTCAATCGCATTAAATAAGAAATCTCTGGAAATAAAAATCATCAATGTAATTTCAGTAATAATATACTTAAAACATAAATATAAATTTAGTATAAATATAAAAATAATACGTAAGCTAAAGTAAATGAATTATTCTATTTTATGAAAGTAATTTGCAAATTATATACAATTTGAAAATACATATAAAGTGGCCAAAAAGTATCAGACTGGCTAAATACCTTGAAAACAAAACATTTGAGAAAAAAATATTTTATATAAAAGTAGTAAGGTTTCATCAAATGCATTAAACAGCAATATTTATTTTGAACGGAGGTATGAGCTTCAAAAGTCAACTTTAAAATTTTTAATGGTAACTTCTATTATTCAATATTCTTAGTTAACATTGAGATCTTCTCAAAATACTACAACAAAATTTCTTTTGGTTAAATACTTTTCCAGATATGGATTGATAAAATTCAGGTATCGCTGATTATTAGATTTTTTTTATACTTGTGCTCAAGGTTAAATGGGTGTCAATTGATATGGGCCTCCTCTGGAGACGAGATTTCGAAACAATAATTTTTCCGGAAATTAGATTGTTAACCTAATATCCAACTCCCAACCTGGGGAATCGATGCATATATCTATCGATATATGGGATCTATAGTTTTTAACATCGGTTCCGAACGACGGTAACAAATATACTCAGTGATTTTGCCTTCAGAAAGGTGGCGATCAAATTAAATTTTTGTGTTCTGAATGAATTTGAACCCTGAATCTTTGGCACAGAAAGCAGCTGCGCTACATTCTACACCACAATCGCCACAGTAATACTACATATATAAATGTGAAAAAATGTATGTCAAATATATTCTTACTTTTCTTTTGGATCAGAAATATAAGTTTCAATGAGCAAAGAATACATCTCAGAATGAATATTTTCTATGGCAATTTGAAAGCCATAGAAACAACGTGCTTCGGGAATTTTCACCTCCTGACTGAATCTCTCAATCAGATTTTCATTAACGATACCATCAGAAGCGGCAAAGAATGCTAAGACATGAGAGATAAAGTATTTCTCGTCGGAATTTAGCTTTTCATTCCAGTCCTTCTTGTCTTGCTGTAAAAATTACAAGAATTCATTGTTAGGAATACAAAATATTTATTAAAGTCTACTTCTATTTTTAAATTTTTTAATTATTGAGCTATTCAATACGTTAAGTTTTCAAGCTGTATATTTTTATATCTTAAAAAAATATATTATAGCTTAAGAGCTTATACCTTATGAAGGGATACTTCTTCTATGGTCCAAAAAGAGGCTACGGCTTTTTTATACATATCCCAGATATCAGGATACTGAATAGGAAAAATTACAAAACGGTTTGGGCCTTCTTGGAGCAGTGGTTCCAGTTCTGGATTGAAATCTTCCTTTAGTTGTACCTTTCGTACGGCTTTTGTCTTGACAAGCTACAAATATATTGCTTTTATTAAAACCATGTTCTGATATACATAGTAAATATTAAAAATCTATAAAACGTATCACAAGAAGTAAAACTGGTATATAAGTAAGATGTACCTACCCCATTTTTCAAACCATGATCCTGAGATATAGTTGGAGAAATGCATGATTTCTTTGGTGATGTCTGCAAAAAAAAAAATACTGTTGATTGAAATTGAAATGAAATACAATATAATATAAATTTTTATAAGAAAATACAATAAAGAAATAGTTTTATGTCTCCACTACATTATTGTATATATATATATATATATATAAATTATATCATTAACAGGAAACATTATCACATTTTATGAATCACTTTATCGATTCAATTATTAATGTTAATGTAAATGTACTGTATCTAAACCAATATGTTATAATTAAAACAATTCTTTTCCACAATTGAATGAAATACAAAGAAAATCTTGATATAGAGAACAGGATTGCATTATTTCATGCAAAAAATAGAAAACACTTCTAAACAGACATTGTTTCGATATAAATTTCTTGCTATTTGTCTCTTGCCTTTTTGATCAAGAAGGTAAGAAACAAACAGCAAGAAACAGGAAACAAAGAGCATATTGTAGAATTAGTCTTATTCTTAACATAAAAACAGGCAACAAAATAATGAATAAAATTCTGTCTCAATATCTTATACTCTTATACTAAGAAATATTTTGAATTAAATTATTCAAATATTTATTTCAAGTTAGCTATCGCGTGGACTTTAAATTGTGTAATTTGTAAAACGAACAAATCCAAGTATGTACATTTATCTGAAAATTCTAGAAGAATTTATTGAGTTCATCCTGATTATATATAGCTGTCCCTTTATACATAAATATATTTCTTGTATTTAACGAGTAAGAAGCGTTTAGGAAAATTGCAAAAATATTCATAACCTAGAGAAGTATCCAGAAAAAGTGGAAAAATTCTGTCAACGAGAATAACGCAACGAATTTTTACCTCTTCATTCATCTTAGGTTACTGACGACGAACATAATAACATCGAATATAAAATTGTAAATATATTTAATAATAAAACATTCTGATTAAAGTCACTGGACATTCTAAGCTCTATGTTAAATATATAAGCACACATATACAGATACTCCATATATATAGCTAAATACGCACAAGTTAAATGCATTCGTCACCGTGTGAGACTGAGACGTCGTGTCTCGACAAAGTGTTTTCACGCAATTATTCTCGTGTTACTACCACTCCGTCATCATGCTAATGATTTCTGTGTTTTTCGAAACACGTACTTTTCACGCATTTGCAAAATTCTTGTTTCCTATCGTGTTAATGAACGGCGAAGATTTACGTTTCGCGCAGCATATGTCCGAAAACATAACCACTGTTGAAAAGCAGAAAAGAGCCTATTCCATGTATGGCGGAGAAGAGAATTGCGATTAGAAATTATGATTCTGCTTGCGGAAAATGTAGGAGACACATATATAAAATATAAATATAAATACATTAATCTTCAATTCTCTAGACATTTTTTCTTATTGTTAGAGGAACTATTACTTCGAATTGGTCAGAATATATTATTGAAAATGATTTGAGGTAAAAGATTTTAGAAAACAGGAGAAAGAAAAAGGAAAGATTTTGAAGATATTATGTCGCAGTTAAAATATAAAAAAAAAATAGATGCATGACTGTGAAATGAAATATATACAGGATGTTCCATTTAGAATTCATTTTAATAACACATTGACCAATTATACATATTCCACGTTTTCTACACGAATCATAATTCTTAGAAAATAATCCTATATCGCAATAAATATATATATATATATATATACCCAGTAAGCAAAATGTCAGAACGTCAGCAGACTGACAGCGGATTGATCAGGAAATGTCAGTAAATTGACCTCATTTAAGGTCGCATTCCACTTCCATTTTGTTGACAGTATCTCTGTTAAACATTCTATGTGAACAGATTGATAGCAGAAATCGAACAGAACACTTGTTGACATTCTATGTAGCAGATTGGCAATAGAATCCGAGCAAGATCTGCATAATACAGATTAACGACAGAAATCAAGCAGATTCCGCTGTTTTTTAGGTATTAAGATTGTAATATTACTCTGAAAAAATTTTATTAATAAATTAAATATATTTTACATATTAAACCTTAAATATAAATACATATATATCATATTATTCTATTATATTTATATTATATTACAGAACAGGATCTACTCAATTTCTGTCGTCAGTCTGCCATCAGATTGTGTGCATAGATCCTGCTTGGTTTCTGCTGCCAATCTGCTGTCAGATTCTGTAAGCAGGTTCTGTTTAATTTCTGCTGACATAGAATGTTAAGGCTAATTCTACAATGTGCTTTTTGTTTCCTGTTTCTTGCTGTTTGTCTCTTACCTTCTTGATCAAAAAGGCAAGAGACAAACAGAGACAAACAGCAAGAAACAGGAAATAAAGAGTACATTGTAGAATTAGGCTAACAGATGTTGTCGACAAAACGGAAGCAGAATGCGACCTCAGATGAGTCTGCTAATATTCCTTGATCAAATCTGTTACCATTCTGTCGATATTCTGCTAACATTTTGTTACAAAACAGTCTCTGTTTGAAATTTGTTGCCTTTCGGGTATCAGAAATCTTATAACAGACTCTGCTCAAACTCTGTCTTTGCAAGCTTGGATAACCGGTTATATATATATATATATATATACGTATATATAAGAGAAAAAATGATTTAACATTATTTTAATTGAAAATGATTTTATTAATTTGTAACATTATTAATGAAACAAATATGTCATGCTCTTGTTTTAATTGTTTGGTTCATTGACATTAGCTGTTAATGAATTAATAAGACTATTTTCAATTAAAATAATACTGCTGACATTTTTTTTAGTGCAAATATATATATATCTATATATATCTCTATATCTATAAAACAGACTGATATATGGAAGTAAGATTGCTAATCTAAATAATTGCTATATGTAAACATCCATATATCAATTATTTTAATTCAATTATCACCAGGAATTTCACTCATCTACCGCATGCTCGTTCCATTTCAAAGAAACGCAGTTGTTTCTTGCGTCTTAAACCACATAAAACGTCACATGTGTGCGTAAGAAGCAAAAAAGGATCCTACAACTCAAATTTTTCCACTCACGCTATTTGGCAATAATGAAGATACAGAGCTGCGTGGCAAAACTGACAATAAAATATTCGATCTGGAAAAATAGGGACAGAAAAAGCTGTGTAATGGAGAGAGCTTCGGTGGCCCAAGGAAGGAACGAGGGAAAAAGAGACAAGCGGACTTACGTGTAACGACACATCCTCCAGGTGTTTGCGGACGTTTTCTTTCGTGGATTCGTGCAATGCCATCGTTATCGAGATGTTCTCAGTTCACGATTTCAATTGGATTCCGATGCACGGCAACCACGGCGACAGCGATGGACGAAGACGACGACGTACAACGACGATAACGAACGACGCCAGGAACCGTTCTAATGAACGGAGCAGGAAACACTGGCACTTTACGCGGGCAAAATTATCTCGACTGTGTCGCGATCAGTCGTGATTGGCTTCCCGTGCCGGCGTTTCGCGCCCAAACTGCCGCCCGCCAATCAGCTGATCGGGCCTTGCCGCCAAATTCAGCTGACTCTCACATTATCCATCCTTTTCCCTCTTCCAGCGCATTTCTCGGCCGAAAATATTTCCAGATGAATTTCTCGCGGTTGGTCAGGATTGCACAAGATGGTTCGTCGAATAGAATATTTTCCGCGACTCTCGACGACGTCGGTGGTTTCCCGCGCGTTTTAATGAGACTGCGCGGTGAGCTTTGAATCATCGGAGAAGGGAGATTATTCTTGTGATAGCTATAATAAAATATAACTTGAATGGAAGTTATGTAACTGTAAATTCATTTGGATAAATGTCACGACTGTTGGACAGATGGCTTTTTTTCTTTTCTTTATGTTATATGGCCTCGTCCTTATATATTTAGAGTTTATTCTGGGTCTATGGGCGGTATTCATAATCCGTTGTTATTTCAAGATCGTCTTAAGTTGACTATGAATAGTCGCCTTATATAGACTACGTTTATACGGTTCGATTTACGCCGAAGTTATAAATAACATCGATGATACGAAATTGGCCAATCACAGTCATTCCATTTTTTCAGAAGAATAGCTATGATTGGTTAGTTCTGTAACATCGATGTTATAACTTCGGCGTAAATCGGGCCGTGTAAACGTAGTAATAGTCTCGAATTTATATCGTATACAAAAATCTGTAATATATATAAGGCCTTGTGTGCATAAATATTAAAGAAATAAAAAAATTAGAAATAGATTAAATGTGACGCATATTAAATATAGATATGACATATGTATGTTTTATCTTATTCCATTATGCGGTACATTTAATCTCTATTTCTAATGTTTATTTTTCTTTAATATTTAAAATTTATTCCTGTTCCAAATTTTTTGCGCAAAACTCAATGCATACTACAGTATTTTCGCAAGCAATATTTTCCAAAAATAAGACCTTAGATCGATAACAATAAAATGAAATTAATGAAAAAGTGTCTGAAACGTTTCCAATTATAAATATTTGTTAAGAACGATCATAAAAAGTGATGTTAGTCAGAAACTTTCAAAATTTTTTTTGTCCGCACTTCGTGATTCTTTTGATGCAACCATGGATACGGTCGACTTGACGCTTGCAACGGTCGTGGAATCATTTCATCCTTGATGTTTCTCAAATGTTAAACAAGGACAAATAATGCTCGCGAATGTTGAGCGTCAAATGGATGTACTTTACAGATTACATAACTCACTTTCACAATGAGTACGTTTTGTAACTTATCAAAATGTTTCGGATATTTCCTGTTTTATCTATCTTGTTTTAAAAAGAAAAACAAATTTATACTAGTATATAAAAATATGGATATGCTTGATAACTCATTACCGAAACTATTACATCTGATTAATCAATAAAAATTCAAATTGTTTATCGATTCTTATTAATATTAAATTAACGCTACATTTGCAATTATAATCTATTTTTCTGTTAATTGTAAAGAATGGAGACATCAGGTGATCATTGCAATAAACCATATTTATTTGAATAATAATAATTAGAATAATACAATAAAGAACATTTTTAGCAGGCCAATTTCCCGGTAATGCTCATGAATGCTTTATGAATGTCTTCTTTACTTGAAAGGGATGCATTTCAAGATATACGCGCACCATTAAAATGTTTCCACAACAATCAATCAATATTAAAGAAATAACGATCTTTTCAATAAATGCGTATCTGCATCGTTAAAACGATTAAAAATATCGCGAATATACTGTACATAGATAAATCACGTTAAACTCTTAGGAACGATTAAAATTTCTTTTTCTTTCTTCTTTTTTCTTTTTCTTCATTCATGTAAACAGCATTGTTTAATTGTGTCGCTCTCATCAGCCTAAAATAACGAAAATCCTATATCTATTTGCGTATAACTTGAGATTGCATTTGCACAATTCTGTTCAAGAGGAAAATGATTATTCATCTCAGATATTACGGCTCGGGACCAGTGTTTTTTGTCATCCGTTGCGTTTGTGTATATGTGTGTATATATATGTTGGGTGTATGATACGTGTAATACGGTGTATGCTTTAAATGGCATCAATATCGAAGTCATCCTCGGAATCATTATTGGCGGCAGCGACGGTCGTAGCGGCGGTAGGTTTCGGCGTGGCCGGCGGCTGCTGTTGTTTCAGAGATTCCTGCTTGGCTCTATCGTCGTATTCGATCTAAAATGGAAAATTTCAATTGTCAGATATATCTTTTTATATCACAGTTATAAAAAAATATAATACATCATTATAAAAATAGTTGAATAAATAACACAGAAGAACAGTTTTGAAAAAATTTTATAAGGCATTAGATTTAATGAAGATTATTTTAAGAAAAAGATTTCAAACCAAGCTATTTTAATTGACTTATTTCCAGAGTTCTTAAAAAAAAAAAACCTTCTATTGTATATTTAATTATAAATTAATAGAGAAGAATTGGACAAAATAATGAAAAAATTGAATTAAAGAATTAATGATTTTCTTAGAAGCACTTGTGAACAATGAGATTACCTCCACATCGTCGTCTTCTTCCTCGGATTCAGACTCCTCTTCCTCTGCAACTTTCAACCATGTTAAAAATGGTGCAGCTCGATCATGAATCTCCTGCGACAGATCTTTCGAGACATATTTCTTGCTGACTTTATTTGACCATTCATCAAATGCCTTCTCTTCTAAGATATCAGCGTCGTAAAATAACTGTAATGTACACAAATATTTTAACTAATTGATAATTTGTGTGCAATATCTAATACTTACGATATGTATTAATACTTTCTAATTGAATTCTCTAATAAAATTTCTTAAAATATTTCTTAATTCTCAAAAAATTTATTCTTTCACCTTGAGGATTCCGGGAACCTTCGGCATCAATGCATCCTTATGCAGCGCGATCACTTGCTCGATTCCTCTGATCAAATATTTCTGTGCCTTAATGTCATCGTGAGTGAAACGCAGCAGTAGCACCCGGTATTTTTTCGCCTGTGCGGCGATTCCCTGATCGAATAACAGCTCGGCAAGGATCAATGGTGCCTTGGTCTTAATCTCGAGACGCTCCGCCTCGGCTACGAGCTCCTTGTGATTGTTATCGAGTTGGCCAGCATCGCGACGGCATTTGACCAGTTTGTAGAACATGTCCATGCGCTCTTTTTCGCTCTTATCAAGGTCGTCACTGATAGTCATACCTTTAGCACCATCCGTCAGGTCTTGAAGACGAGCTCTGACTGCTTCCTCAGACACATCTACCGCCCATTTATCGTCATCTCCGTCGTCGTTGATTGTTCTTTCTGGCGGTGGTTCCATCACGATGTCTCCAGAGTTGTTGACGTCATTTTCTGGCGAACCAGATCGATCGTTGCCGTTAGTGGTAGCAGTGGTGGCGGCGACTGCAGTCGCAGCGTCACCATTAGCGCGTTTCGAGCGTTTGCCGCGTTTACCCTCTGTCAAAGAGCTACCTTGTACTGCTGGATTCAAGCTCGGTGGATTTTTCAAGATGTACGTGTTCAACTTGTGATTGCTCTCAAGAAGGCCATGATGTCCACACGCTTTGCAACCCTGCGAGATCGTTCCTTTCTTCGAACTGACCATTAATTCGGTTTCCGGATTGTCGCAGGCTGGGCAAAGAACATATTTTCGGATAAAACCATCCAACAGATCCTGTAGCTTTGTCGCATCGTGTGAACCGTTGACAATGAAGCGTTCGTTCTTGAAGTCAAACTGCGTTTGAGCGCCCAACTCGCAACCAAAATACTTGGTCGGATACGTAGCCGGACGACCGATCGCCTTCGCCACATCCACCATGTTGACGATCACTGTCTTAATACCATTTCCCTTGCCTTCCACCTTCGCTTGGATCCGCGGCATCTTATAACGATAAAAAGCATCGCTGACATTGCGATTGACGTTTACGCTCCCCATGGTGACCGATGTTTCCGCCTTCTCTTGCTCTTAACGAACTTTATTTCTCCGATCGACAATGATCTCTGATGAGACGTCGTTGTGAAAATATTAATGAATCGGAACGAAAAAATCGGCTCTTGAGCAGCTCGTGAAGTGACGTAAAAAATCCGCTCTATTCAATCTTTCTTTCTCCTTTTTCTCAGGTGGGTAACGTCTTCGTCCTGGTTCTTCTAGATCCCCTCTGTCGCACGTTTCCAGCCAGCGGCAGTTTGGTAGCCGGCGGTGGACAGTAGCAGGCGATGGTTGCTACCTGCTCGTGGTAGCTCGTAACAGCAGCGTGTCGAGTCAGGGTGGTTCTTCCTCTTCTCAGGATTGTAGTTCTTGTTAGCGGTAAGGCGTGCCGCGCCGCTACCCGCTGACGCCAGTCACGTTTCTCTGAATGGCTGAAGCTTCCGATGCCTATTACTATAAAAAGAAAAAGCCTTGCCTTTAAAATATCATAGTAACTCAAACTGCCATTAATGATTTTAATTACTAAAAATTAAAAGCAATTATTAGAAATTTTCTAACAAGTTTATTTTAATAAATGTAACTCAATTTTTTTCAACGTCTTTAAGCATTTCTTAGCATTCCAGATTTGAGCAGAAATTACAGTTTATTTTTAAAGATAGTTAATTATTAATTTTCTCAACAAAATTTAAAATAAAAAAATTGACACTAACCAGACTGACTTACAAACCTGGAAAATTTTGAGGTCCTGTGCTTGGGCAGGACCAGATGAAGATTTAGGAATCGTTGGGTGGTATCTTGATGCCTCGGGTGTTGCCTCGGTTTGGCGGTGGCGGGCGGGGTAGGGGGGTAGTCCTCAATGATCATACACGCTGCCTGTCCGTCGCTGGTCGCCTTAAGAAAGCCTGGCAATCTGTGGTACCAGGTTGGTAATGATGTCGACGTTAACTCGCCGGTTAACTCGTCGCACGAAAACAAACGGTCGTGGGTAGTGATGGTGTTGCCGTTTGATGATCGCCAGTCGGATAATAATGTTCTACTATCGCCGCCGCCTTTGCTACACGCCGATCCTTTCCCTCTGGATGATATCCTGGATGTTTCTGCGAAAAAGAACGAAACAATCTTGAAGATGTACTAATTCATTTTCAAGTTTCTTCATTTTCGATTTCCGAGTTAGATTACAACTTCCGTATATGGTTCTAATTTTTACAATTCTAATTTCTTTAAATAAATTATCCTGCTAAAATAGAGATATTATTTTATACATTTGGGGTTCTATATTTGAAGAAAATCAAAGGAAATTAGAATTTAGTAATTTTTGTTTCAAATTTGAGGAATTTAAAGAACTTAAAGGACTTATCTTAAGTGTTATTTGAAATTTATTTGAAGATACAAAAGAAAATTTAATATTAAATCTTTTAAAGAGAAAAATATAATTTTTTAATTTGAAAAATCATTTATAGAGTTTGAAACTAAAACATTTGTATTTGTTTAGAATATATCTATCCAACTTTAATTATAATATTATTTCTATTATTATTATTTTTCCCTTTAACCTGGATCTTGTTAGGATCATTTCAATTGCAGGATTGCGGATGTATTCCGGGTGCAAAGGAAGATAGGCAAATCTTGCGGGCTGTTCTTATCCATGCGAGTTAGTGGTCTGCTAAAAGCATTCACGAGAGATGCAAAATCATGGAGATGAAATTCAGGATAATTTTCAGACATGGACGATCATCGGACCGGTGTACGTTTCATCTGGCTAGAATGCTAACGATCATCCGGATGATTTTCGTGCGGGACAAACCATATTAGGAACATGATAGCGATGATCGCTAAATCGGACTGAATGTCCTTGAAGTTGCGGAAACGAAAATTGTGACAGATTTGCAGTAGATTTAATCTCTTTCGATAATCGAACAAATGCAGTCGCAATAAATGAACATTCGCTCGAAGTATGATTGCGCGGAAGTATATATAATAAATGAAGGGGTAAGCTAGATAGATAGCTACCTATGGGTAAGCTACAGTCATGAAAATGTTTGCGACGTAACTCGATTTCTCCAGACTTATTTGAATGCTATTCTTTCGATCGTTTGATTCCGTTTGTTTTCTAAATGATGACATTTGCTACACAATAAGATAATTTTTTATAATAATAAAATATTCATAGGCGCTCTCTTTCTGAGATTAGAACGAAGAATTGTTTTTTTTATTCATGCATATAATTATTTCGTGAGATCGTTCAAAAGTTTGTACACAGATTTACATAAGGGATTTACATCGTTGTTACAAGTAATTAAATTAATGTTCCTCTTGTAAATACTGTAAAGAACAGTACTTCTCGAGGGACATCTCGTCTATTGATTTAGTACCCGAGATATCTGAGAGTGCGATTTGCAAGGACTCGTGTTTCAATCATAGTAATGTAAGTGGTGTGTAATTCTGCACCCGATTGCAGCCGGTGCCTGTTGTTTACAATAACTGTGCGTTATTAATATTGATTCTTGCGCTCCATTTACCATGCTATAAGCGGCGCATTCGTGGCTACTGTTAAGATACTTCAAGGCGAATCAAAGACGTAGCAATAACTCTTAAGACAGACTGAATTGTACTTTTTTTTAACAAAGGCACCAATTCTAAAGGACCGCGAGAATCAATTGGAATAATATTTCGAACGTTTACCCTTGTAATTTAACAATAGGATTTTTTTCTGTCAGGAAACGTAACGTCTTAAATTTGATTCACGCATGGAGCCGCAGAACTTTTGCCTTCCCATTCTTTAGTGACGGAATGCAGTGATAATCTAATAGCAAATCTCGGTTAACCCATTCGCGAGGTGGTAATTGCTCAGGGGAACTAATTCTCTCGTGGAAGTCCGTGCACCGGAAACGGTTACCTGCTCGGTACAGACGCATAAGTCGTGATTTGCGACGGTGACGCGGCTGCTGTCGTTGATCACCAGATGTACCCAGACTTGTTCCTCTTCTCCAACAGCACCCTCGTGAGCAGAGAGATACGTTGAAAAAGGACGAGGCTCGAAGACAGAAAAAGAGAGAGAAAGAGTGGAAAAAGTAGAGCAGGTCTGTCGCGTCGCCGAGAGAGAATCGATTCTCGCGCAGGGGGTAGTTCGCGAGAAAGAGAGAGGAGAGAGAGAGCTCAGGAGGTCGGCCTCTCGCTAGCGCAACTAGAGTGCTTACTCGTCTCTTCGTAGTCTGACGGCTCTCGGGACCTCGGGTCGGCCTACCCCGCGGCGCGCACGCGTCCTTTGGCCGCTGTATATTGATCGGACGCCGACGACGCCGATCCGGATGCCGACGTCGCCTCTTCTAAGGAGAGAGCAGCCTTCGGGCAAGGTCACTCTACTCTACTCGCAAATGATTATAACCGGCCCGCAATCGAGAACTCTTCTTTAACAAATTGTGGAATTAAGATTTGTGTGTGCGTGAAATTAAATTTTAATCCCGTGACATAATTTATATTAAATTAACGTTGAAATAAAATTTTTCTTTGCAGTTTATTAAGATCCTAGTCATGCGACCTGCGAATAGGACGAAAGACCTAAGAAGAAATCTTGTGAGATAGGTCGGGGTGAGTTGACCCAGGTTCAGGACGCATCATGGATTGACGCATCCGGTTCTCTCTTTACTGTATTAATTATATATTGGGTGTCTGATTAAATGAAGTAATAAATATGCTTCTCGGCATGGCAATCAGTGAATAATTTGACGAATAATTTAACCCTTCACCAGCTAAGTTGAACTTTGAAGGTATAGTCGACATTTTGATTATAAATTCCGATAAATAAATTCGAATCTGTAAAAAATAAGTAAAATATAATTCAATTTTTACGATAGTAAAAACTTTTACAAATGTAAATAAGAATTTTTTTAGGTTTTTATATAATCCAGAAAAATAAGGATCTGAACTGAAGCTCAAAATTATGTTGCTGAGGAAAATGCAAAAGTTAACACGATCGGTGGATTAATAATCTCATTTTTAATAGTAATCTAATATTCTCTTGATATTTAAATATTTTTGTTATTTCTGTATTTCAATACAAAACAGATTCTTTACAGAATTTGTATCAAAATTTACTTAATACAAATTCCGTTTGAATTGGCGAATTCTAAAACCAGAGTTTCAACATTTGCATTTACGTAATTTTGTATTCAATGAGTTTTAGCTACTATTTAAATTTCTCGAAAGGAAACTTATTGCTTTTCATTACAAAAGATTTATTTGCTTGCTAAATATAAAGTGGGACAATGTATTAGATTCTCGCGACCAGTTTTAACAACTAGTCTGTTTAGGAGTTCTCCGTTCAGAAGGACGTTCTTGATGCACCGTAATTATTGGCCCGGCGATTCTCGATAAATACTTTTCTTGGCGAAACTCGTTCTGGCACACTTGCCTCTGTTCGCGATTCGAATTCGGAGAAAGTGAGAGCATGGAACGCATAACATACTTACTTCATCGCTTACTTAATTTATTCTTATGAAGAAAATGGAGTTTCGATGGATCCTTTAAAATTGCAAAAGCATTTACAAGGGATTGTGCAATTTAATAAAAGTTATTATATAAAAAATGAGCGAATTTTTATAACTTAACATCTAGTAAATTTGCTCACTTTGTTTTTATCAAGCTATAATGCACAATCGAACCCCAGGATCAAAGTCATTTCGCCAGTGAGACAATCTCTAGAGAAATGTCCTTCGCCAAAGTTCATGGAAATTCTACGATTCGTGAGGAGATAATGTTTGAGAACCGCTGTCGACTGATAAAGCGGTATTATTTTGCATCGTTATCAAGAACTGTATGCATACTTAAGGGTCAAAGTAGCAAGCCATCTTGGCCAGATAAACGCAAAAAAAAAAAAACATTCATCAGCCACGTACGGACAAAGGAAGAAGATTTAGAATTAATCCTGCCTGACGCAATTGTCTTCAAATATTTCTAGAATTTCAAAAACTGGACGCTTTCCAGCGTTCGCATTCTCGAAAAATATTGCATATAAAAATACAATAGTAAACATTACGTATGTAAGTATTATAGATTATTTCTTCAGTATTTTTTGTATGCAATATTTTTCGAAAATAAGAATATCACAAAAATAAATAAAACGCTTGGAAAATAGGAAATATTCGAATTCCTACTTATTGTTATTACGTAATTTTTTGCAATCTTGATGAAGCTTTAATCCTTATTTTTGTATTTAATCTCATCGAGTCGAGATTTTCTTATCTGTATACGATTCTTTATATATCTTCTGTTCGCATATAAGAAATATAAACGGTACCTGATAACATCAATGCCTTTTTTCGAAGCGGACTTTTTCAAACTCAGAGAACCTTTTCAAACTCGACAAACTGACAACCGACACTGCGTGCGCTCGAGGAAGTCTGTACTTATTCGTCGATAGGGACGTATTTACAAACACGAGTCAGGCGAGATATTACCGATCGTGACAAGGTTGAACAACACGGGCTAGAAAATTGCGCCGAAAGAATGTATTATCTGCGATTTTTTATCGATGTATTTGCAGTATACATATCTATAGCTATATAATCTAATCGTAGCATATATTGCATGTCTCCGAACTAATATTGTTATCGGAAAATTGGACTGTACCGGGGAAAATAAGCGAGATATTGTATGACAGTTAGATTGACTTTTACAAAATTGGATTTAATTTTTGTCATCAATATTTAATCACAGCTCAATAGAATTCGTTATAAAATCGATTGGATTTACGGAAAACTTTAATTAGTCAGCATTGTTGCTGTCGACGTTAATGCAGCAAAATATATACTGTGACTAATTATACATGTAACATTAGCGTTGATAAATAAATAGCGAATCGCTATTGAATTCTTGATTATTAGATGATGCAACAATATGTAATTCGCATAATAATGCAAACGTCACGCAAACATTTGTTGTGCTCGTTCCTTTTTTTTAAAAGTTCAATGTTTCGAATCAGATTGTAATATAAAATAAATATTTTCTTTCGTTCAATGTGATAAAATAATAAAAGCGCAAATAAATATGCACGAATACTAAAAGGAACATTGCGTTCCATTTTTCAATCGTTATCTTTACGATTAAAATAGCAGTTAAAGCGAGAAATCAATTCTGCCAGGTCATTTAATTATCTCTTAAAGCGTGTATAATTTTCGAACTATCACTACGAGAGTTACAAAAAACGTGTAACAAAATATCAATAAAAAATGTCAATAGCAACAAACTAAAAGGACAAAATAAATTCAATGGATTTTTCGAAAACTAAAGGATTAAACTTCTTAAATCATATCATATGGGAATTCGATCAAAACATAAGTACTTAGAAAATACAGAGTAATACATTCTATGATGAATCTGTGAATTTTACGTACAAATTTTAAACAAAGAACAATATTAGGCTCTTATATTATTTAATAAACTCCTAATGTCATTTCAATATCATGCTTATAAATAATTCACCTTTTCAATGCATTTTGTAGTTTGAAAGAATACGTAATATGTGTATGACACAATTATTTGTAACAAATTCAGGACGCATTTCGTAATAATATAACTGGCTATATACCGTATTTAAAACAACTTTCCTTTGCATTTGACAAAATGTTAGAAATGTCAATGCTGACAAATTGTACTTGTCGGATATTAGCAGTTCCTGCTCGCGCGTAGAACAGATTGCTCGCTCGTTCTCTCGTTACAAAAGAGAGAAATAAATTCCTTATTGTGGCCACGGATACGCGTCAGAGTAGAGATGCGATAGGCTAGTTGGAGAAGTGCTCGCTAAAATAGATCCGCTTG
>NW_017256957.1:3008467-3049211 GCF_001594055.1 Mycetomoellerius zeteki | reverse complement strand
TCTTTCCCTCCCTTCTATACGTTCGTCCTATTCTCGATGCAGAGAGTACAGGAGCTACCAAATTACAAAACGCGAGTTATTTGAAGTGAAAATATAATATGTTCAACGTCTGTTTCTATCAAATTAATTTTAAATTCATTTAATTTAATCTTTACCTTTTTTTAATGTTACAATTAGGAGAGAAAATATAAAAAATAAATTAAACTGAAATTAAAGTGAATCTAGATGTTTTTTTTATTATTGCATTGGACTGCATTTGCCTTCTCGCTTTCGCCAAATTTCTAACATCTATCTATTTCAATAATTACGAAGTGTACATTAATTCAGTAATAAAAAACCTATTGGTATATGTAGAAATCTGGTCTGTTCTTTTTAGCTGAATTTCTTGCACGGTTTGGCTTTCCTCTTTTTCTTTTCATATTGGAGAGATACGGAAAAAAGATGAACTCTGCAGGAAGTTCAGCTAAAAAGAACTAAACCTGGATACAAGATGAATAAATTGGTTTGTTTAATTGCATTCGCTCCTTTTTCTCTTCTTTCTATCGAAGAATCTAGATCTGAAAAGGTTTTTTCTATCCTATGTTCTATCCATCTTTGTGTTTTTTCCATGGAATTTACCACAGAAAGCACAAATGCGTTTGCGTTAAGCAGCCTATTTTTGCATCAAATTTAATAATAAGATTGTTTAAAAATAACAGTGAAAAGCGAAGCGCGGACTGAAGGTCCAGTATTGAGCAATGTTGAGTCAGAGACCATATAACAAAGTCTGGCTTTGAGATAACAACTTGATTGGCTCATCATTTTTGTCAACTTCAATAAATTGGAATGAGTAAGATACTCTCTAAATTCTTTGGAATGAAATTTCACTCTAAAAATTGAAAATTGAGTCTTGAAAAAGAATCTTTAACAGTGAGATTTCACTCTTCAGAGTAAGATTCGTTCTAATACTTGTCTCTATCAATATAGATTAATTTCAATTTCAGTTCAACTTACTCTTCACCTTTTTCTTATTCTTAGAACTAGAAAATGATGAACAATAAATTAAACTAAGATTAAAGTTGATTGACATTGATGGAACAAAAAATGGGCGTATAAATTTTGAAGAATAATGTAAGTTAGAATGAAACAGAATGCATAAAAAGAGACAGTACATGTACTCTTTTTCCTCACTCTTTTGACAAAATCGTCAAACTCCCACGTTACAGAATCTTAGGACCAGCTTCGAAAAGGATCGTTTCCTCCACCGGTGCGACACGCAAGCGAGTCGTCATGTCGTTCGATGCAAACGGTAAGAGAGAGAGAGAGAGAGAGGGAAACACTCATTTCCGCAGAAGAGCGAGGGATCCACGGCTGGCACGGCTCGCTCGTGTTCGCACGCACGCACGCACGCACGCACGTCTCAAAATGGCTGGTCGCTAAAATTAGAGATCGAGCGAGCACGAGCAACATGGACACAGAGAGGTTATGGTATATCGGAAGAAAAAAAAAAAATTAACAATTCGACCGACGCGATCGACGCTAAATCGATATTGATTGGACCGTCGTCGTCAAGTCGGCGAATCTCTCGGAGCATTAAAATTCGAGAGGCTAGAGGAAACTTACCTCGTTGTCGAAGTAAAGTCATATAAGATGGTATCGCCCTGCTGGACGGCCGCTTTCTAGCGTGAAAATCCTCCGCTCGAGGGAGCCGAGATTCGAGACAGATGGATCGCCCTTCCTACCCGGGAGCAACCCGATACGTGTCACGATACGTGAAGGTTCCTCGCTGCCGTTATCGACGAGATTGAATTTGCGTTTGAATGGCTCGCTTGCGCGAGAAAAAGAGAGTGAGGAGATAAGGACAGAGCCGGCCTTCTGGTGGGTCCTACGTCGTTGCTCCTGGTTGCCCTCCGGCGTCGTCGACGAGTAGAGTTTACTCTAATCACCGGTACTCGCGGAATCGCGTAGAGAACGGCGGCTCTCGATCGATGGGAATTGAAGAAGACTAGTACTGGCACTGATCGAAAACGCTACAAGTCACATTTGCTGCGCGATAGCTAGTATGGCTGGTATGGCTACTACTTGAAGCTCGAAGCAGTAGTTGAAGTTTGCCTTCAATCCTGAACGATCTGAACGCAGCCGCGAGTGTTGCGCGAGTTGCGAGTGCTGTGAAGGCTGCTTGTTGAGTGATAATTCCGCAGTGTATGATTCGTCGGTATACGATTGTCATCATCGTGTTATTGACAATCGGTTATGGATTTTTCGCTTGTTTATTACTTGATAAAATTATCGTGATTATCAAGCGGGCTGCGGGGGAGATGTAATTGAAAAAATATCTATAAAAATATATCGATAAAAATTTCATATCGGTATTATTGATGAGAATTTTCCAATCGTCGACATAAACAGACATACTTAAATACTTATCTGAATAATTAAACTTTTACTGCAGTATTAAATTCATAATTATTGTATATAGAATGCATATTTACGATATAATAATATTATATATTATGTTACAAAACTACATTTAAATTTTATCACTACAGTATGGATAATCAATTCCGGATGATAAAAAAATCGAAATTTTAAATAAAAATCAAATATTAATTATTTATCAAATCTTAAGTGTGTTTATGTGTATATTTCTTATGAAATATCAGAGTAAATAATGAATCATAAAATCAATATGTCATCAACTAATTATTTAAATTTTGACAGTCATGTAAATTTTTACAAGATCATTGTTAGCCTCTAATCTTTTTATAATAATTCAGTATATTATAGGATATATAATTCTTCGATATTGACTTTCTCTTTATTGTGTTGGTGTTATGAATTATAAAATCAAATACTGCAGTCTACTATATAATATTTTCATGCTGTGAATATATACATTTTATATATATTAGTCTTGTATAGAGGGCTGTATTTACGTTATATGTCTGGAAACACGGTAGTGTTTCGGCGCTAAGCCAAGCGCAGCGACACTGCCGTGCCTCCTTTATCCCGGATCTACAATAGAGTTTTAAGCCTTTTAAGGGGATGCCGGAGTGACCAAATTATCACATTACAGTCGTATAAAAATCTTCGAATTGACTGAACGGAATAAAAAAAATCCTTTTACAGGATTAAAGTAGACGCAAAATTAGAAGGTGATGCAGTGGATTTTATACTAAAATCGAAAAAAAGTTAAAAAATTTTTTAACATTCTTTCGATTTTAGTATAAAATCCACTGCATCACCTCCTAATTTTGCGTCTACTTCAATCCTGTAAAAGAATTTTTTTATTCCGTTCAGTCAATTCGAAGATTTTTATACGACTGTAATGTGATACATAAAAAATGAACGAATCATAGTCGATTATTCTCCTCAAATTCGATTGTAAATCAATTTCTTAAGGCTTAAAACACCTATTGTAGATCCGGGATTACGCGATACAGCATATAGTGTATTTTGATATATGTATGTTTAAAATAAAATTTCTTGATAACGTTTCATATCGGCTTTTGTTTAATTGTCACTGTCATGGTTCGCTGATAAGTTTATCATATAAGAATGTATAAGAGCTTTCAAGTTATGAATGCAAATCGACACAGTGTCGTTCTGTTTATGAAAAACTGAATCGAAAAATCCTCTATTATTTTGCAATAGTCGCAACAGTTAACAAGATATTGTAATTTCTAAAAATTGCCGATAAGCAGGTAAAATCGATGTATATATAAGACAACATTAATCAAAAGATATCTTTTAAAGTTCTTTATGAAATATTTTTATCAAAAATCGTTCTATTTATTGATATAGCTATTCATTCTATTTATTAGTAACTAAAAAATAATTGCAAAAATAATTGCAAAAATTGCAAAATATAAGGTGAATGTCCCTATTTCTACTCATTTAAGACAAATTGTACCAAAAACAGAAATTTAAATTATTCTTTTATGTAACAATTAACGAAAAAGTTTGATTACTTATCACTACACGAACCGTATTATATATTAAATATGAAAAAATATCATTTTAAAGGCTTTTGTTATGAATAATCGTGAATTAAACGCAATGCATAAAATATACGTATTTCTACTCAACAGAAATCGCGGTGTCCGCATATCTACTCATTGGCCCGTATTCAGAACGCATTTACAACGATGTTAGCGCGTTAACATACTATACTTTACGTCACGCATATTATAGAATTTCAGAGATAAAAGCGCTCTTTTATCGATAAAAGCGCGTTCTGAATACGAATCATTATGTGTCCCTATTTTTAAAGACACAATAACTTTTCGTGGAACGATGTAGAGTTTGTTTAGTGATTAGACAAAAGCCAAATCGCTAGTATTTACGTAATTCAATAGCGCCACGATTGAAATTTCCAATAACGACGACTGCTCGGATATGAATTATGAAATTCATTTTTAAATACATATTGCTACCTGGTGAGCAGTGAATCTGTGCAACTTACGCGGGAGTATATAAATTATGTATAATTAATCTTTCTGTAACTTATTCTATCAGCTAAATATTTATATTAAAAGAAGAAATCGGAAGAAAGTAGAAATCGGGACTTGAGTAGAAATAGGGACGTTCATCTTGGAGGACTTTTTAATTCAGAGGATTGATTCTATATCGTGAAACGAGGTGAAAATTATAAAAGTGAGCGAATTTACTAGAATACTGATGATTTCATTGGTCAACACCTAGTTAATGTGCTCACTTTTGTAATTTTCACCTTCTTTGAAAATACAGAATCGACCCCCAGTTTATCATATCGTCTCGTTACGTCTCGTTCTCTGCCATAGCCCATACTATTAAAGACCGTCAACCCTGGGCAAATTTTCGACGGTATAAAAAGGGCCTCAAGGGCCCGGAGGTAATCAAAGAACGCTAACATTATCGACAATTGATATAAATTTGCTATTATTAACATAAATATTTGACTAATACATTATTAAATTCATGATATTTTATTACATAAATGCTCTATAAATAAATATGCATATTTGTAAAGCTATAATATCCTATATATTGCCGAAAAATTACAATTTTTTTCTCTACAGTTATTATCTCTGTTGATAATCGAACTTTGACGATAACACTGAAATCACAATTTTAAAGAAAAATCGAGTATTATTGAGTTTTAAATGCACGTACACCGATAAACACGTCTATTAAACTAATAAATCATGAAATTAGTACAATATTATCAGTTTTTTTTACTCTTAATCACTTCAATATTAACAAGGACGCGAACTCCCATAAGGATGTCGGTCTTTAATAATATCTCGTCGGTGTCATAGCCTAGACAGTGTGTACTTGCGCTGGGTCTAGATCACCTTGTATTCTATCATATTTATTTTATTAATCATTTTATATTACGCTTTTCCTGGGCTGCATTCAGGAATTACGCCCAGATAACTCTAAGCTATAGGTTACGTTACGTATATTATAGCAAAAATGCACCCTAGAGTTATCTAGGCGTAAATTCTGAACGCAACCCTGTGTAACAATTCCACCATGGACACCGCGATTTTATCGCCAGTACGTAGCTACGTAGTTTCCGAATCGAAAATGGATATTGGCGCTAGTGTACGAGCGATTTTGATGGTTCTTCTCGTTCTTCTCACAAGAAGTGCCATTGCCGGGCCCGACCGGGATCCAAAATATTCCAAGATCTGAATGAAAATCCTAGGATTCCAGTTATTAGTTCAGTGAGTAAATTGTTGATTTTTGTGAACGAAAGCTAGAATTAGTTCTTAATTTTACTGAAAATAAATGGTAAATAAAGATATTCGTTCTTAAATAATTAATTACATGTCGTTTTTATAGTTGGTGATATCACATGCATTTGCGTCGAGTTTAATCTCAAATTGAGAAGAGCGATTCTGCGTCTGCTGAAGGCAGATAAAATTCATAAAGAAACGACTTGAATTTGACAAATCTCAGTTAGGAAGAGATGAAGAGTGCGATGACAGTATTCAGAAGTGTGCGGCTCAGCGAGTTCGCAGTGGCGTTTCGCACGTGCTATAGGAAATACTGCACTACAGAGAATTATCCGACGACGACTACAGAGAATTATCCGACGACGACTACAGAGAATTATCCGACGACGACGACAGAGAAGGTGATCCATCCGTATTACCGAATTCATCCGTGGAAATCGGAGAATGAATTTGCGAAGGATTTACTGAAGAACGTTATTTACAATTCAGGTGGAGAAATCTCATTGTACATCTAGAGTTAATTTAACAGTATTTTCCAGCAAGATTAATATAGCTATTTTTATTATTATTGCTCCATTTTATGAAAGTTAATAATTCCTTCATCACTTTTACATCAGTCAAATGATGCTAATTTTACATATGGACCACTTACATCAAATAATAGGAAATACGGAAATAACCGATACATTTTACTGGATGCTGTAATCTGACCGAATACTCAGACAACTTATGTAATGTTATTTGTGTTTACATTGAAAATGACCCGATCGGCGTCGAAACGTTTGTACGAATATTAAATATTCTTTATATTGTAACTGGCTCATAGTCCTTCTTTTATTTATTGATTTATTCTGATTGAGCCATATTAATAATATTTTATTTAATAATCCTTGTTTTTTGATGTAATTTCAGCATTATCATGACTATTAAACAATGTTTATTTGCAATAATCATTAATATTATAATTAAAAATATGTTATTTCAGTTATATTTTACTTGCATACATTATTTTAACATGAAAAATTTCTTTTATCATTTTGTAAAAGTTAATAATTTTTTAAATATAATTTTAGAGTATATATCATGATTATTAAACAATGTTTATTTTTAATGGTCATTAACTCTCTGGAGCTGACGTCAAAATCTGTAATATTAGTTACTAACGCTGGATCACTATAAGATATTTAATTTATGTTGAAAGGTACTAATTAATTTTGATGAACCAAAATGTATGACTTGTACAAAAAAGAATGAATAAGTATATTTTAATATGAATAATTCAAATTTGCAGATGTAACACGAAGAAGATATTTGTCATTTCTGTGTAAAATGGTATAATTGGCACGTTAATAGATACAAGAATTAAGAATTAACAAAATTAAAATATATTTTTTATCTTAACATTACTTCACAGAGAAAGTTGAATTATTTTTACTCATCAAAATCTTTGTTATCCAAACAATAACTACCTAGGATGTTGACATATTCAAGACATAAAAATTTGAAACTTGAACTTTTTGAGCAGTACTGTATTTTTCTGTCTTGGCTTATGCGTTTTTAAATAATTCAGAATCAGGTATCAAATAAAGCGTTAATCTTTTTCAAATTTTGGTGGCTGATCAAGTCAAACATTTTTTGAAAATAATTATTTTTATAATTAAGGGGATGGGGGGTGGAATAAAGGCCTCTAATTGTAAAATCTTGATATTAATAAAAATTAAAATAACTTGCTACTTTTTTATTATACACAAATAAGTACAGTATCGAATGAATTTATGTAATGTCTTTAAGAAGTTATATGTTACAATACTTTTCTATTACGATCAATATTACATGAAAAAGCTAATTGCTAGAAAAAGGGCCGAAGTAGAATTGTGCCTTTATTCCGTCCCATCTCCTCAATTAGTCTATTCAAAATATTATTTTGATTTATACAAAATAATCCTTATTTTTCTGAATGAAAAACAGATGAAAATCATCCTGAAATTCTTCAAATCGTGAAAAATCAATAGTCACTTCACAGTGGCACAATATCTGTTAGACTTGAAGGAAATATAGTAAAAATATGAAAGAAAAGGTATTAGGAAGGGATATTTTGCAGGTCTTGGGGCAGGTTTGGATTCCCACCTGGGATCACCATCAAAACATATCTTTGAATAACAATCTAGCAGTGACAAAGGGATTTATAATTGAATCAGTCCAATACACACTGTCAGCTCCGGAGGAGTTATATTAATATTGAAATTCAAAAAACATTAAACCACAGTCAATCTATTTGCTTATATTATCTTAAGTATGATAGTTTCCTTTTGTCATCAGAGTTGGTTTTTCTGTATTGCACACAGAGGAGTTTCATCATTTGTAATAAGAAACTTTGAGTTATATACAGGGTGTCCCATTTAACCTGAAATATCGAAATAACTCAAAAAATACGAATTGGACGACATAATAACCAAAATAAAAGTTGTTCCTGTCGAAGAGAGCCGTCGAATGATATCAAAATCGACTTCGCCCCCGCCCCCCTGGGGGTGGGGTGGAGGGCAACTTTTGAATGTCAAACGGGAACCCCCATTTTTTATTACAGATTCGGATTCTCCATGGAAAAATAAGTAAGTTTTATTCGAAACTTTTTTTTCGATTCGTGGCAGATGGCGCTGTAAACGATGAAAACGAAAGAAAGTAGGAGTAACGAAAGATTGAGACTGGGCATTGGATATAACAATTTTTGAGAAAAGTATCCAACGAATCAAACTCCCCTCGCCTCTCACCTTCGGGGTGCTTGTTTTCGGTGAGTCCCCTCGCCTCTCACCTTCGGGGTGCTTGAATTTGAACATTTAATTTAATCGAATGGTGAGAGGCGAGGGGACTCACCGAAAACAAGCACCCCGAAGGTGAGAGGCGAGGGGACTCACCGAAAACAAGCACCCCGAAGGTGAGAGGCGAGGGGAGTTTGATTCGTTGGATACTTTTCTCAAAAATTGTTATATCCAATGCCCAGTCTCAATCTTTCGTTACTCCTACTTTCTTTCGTTTTCATCGTTTACAGCGCCATCTGCCACGAATCGAAAAAAAAGTTTCGAATAAAACTTACTTATTTTTCCATGGAGAATCCGAATCTGTAATAAAAAATGGGGGTTCCCGTTTGACATTCAAAAGTTGCCCTCCACCCCACTCCCAGGGGGGCGGGGGCGAAGTCGATTTTGATATCATTCGACGGCTCTCTTCGACAGGAACAACTTTTATTTTGGTTATTATGTCGTGCAATTCGTATTTTTTGAGTTATTTCGATATTTCAGGTTAAATGGGACACCCTGTATATTAAAAGGGATATTAAAAAGGGTATTAAAAGGGATATTATATCGTTGTAAAGTTATATCGATTAGAAATAAAATATATCTATATATTTTTGTTTTACTTAGCTGTTAAAAGTGATACATTTAAATATTAATTTATAAATACTTTTTTGCAGGTGGAATAATTGCAATAAACAAACCATATGGCATATCCTTATATTCAAAGCCAGATACAAAACCACATCTGTTTTCATATCATAAGATTGTAGGAGCAGTAGATTATTCTATAAACGATACTTTGTCATATCTTGCAAAGGAGTTAGATGTACCGACGTTAATACCATGTTTAGGAGCAGAGAAGTATGTCATCTTCGATTTCTTCTTCTTTCTTTTCCTTTTAAAAAAATCATTTAATTTAATTTACTATAAATTTTATTTTATTTGTAGATATGTGAGCGGCGTATATATTTTCGGAATTAATGAAAAAGTGTGCCATCAATTAGAATTGTCAAGAAGACGAACTCAAGGTAAATACAAAAAATATTGGGCAATCACAACTAGAGTTCCAAACGAGATCAAAGGAAAATATCGTTTAGCAATGATTTTAAAAATGTCTGCATTAAGAGATAAAAAGGTATACCTCCATATACATATTTTCATGAAATAATTAATATTCACTGAGATAACAATCACATGTGCATTTCAGCCTATTATCGTGACTCAGTGGAGTAACAACAATGTAAAAAACGATAAAGTTAAGATAATGAATGTAGATTATAAAGTCATAAGCAATTCGACGCATAATTTAAGTTCGTTAATAGAAATTGTATCATCTGCAAGAAAATGGCATTGTATCAGGTTATTCGCTTCTACTATGCTATACAGCCCGATTCTTGGAGATAATATTCATGGATCACGAGTCCAAGAAATCATGGGTACATGGTTAAAAATTGATCCATTTGCTGATTCCACTCAGAATTTACCAAAAATAAATCGACAACTACTAGAGCTACTAGATATGAAACTAAGTCAACAAGAAATTATTCCAGCACACATACATTTGAAAAGTGTACACTTAATTATCGGCAAAGAGAAAAAAGATCTAGTAATAGAAGCCCCTTTGATGGATCCGTTTGATTGGACTTGCAAACAGCTTAAGTTTAAAATACCTGATGAAATCAGAAATTCTATTAATGAAGATAATGAAGAATTAATTTACATGAATGCACATGATGGCAATTAACTCACATACTATCGTTAAGTATTTTGATTGTAATAAAAAGGATTTTAATTAAATTGAAAACATTTATTTCTTAGCGTACATTCTCTTATATTTAATCAATCAGATGAATAATGTAATGATTAATGAGATAGCACATGTTTGCCCTTTAAGATTCTTCTTTGGAGAATTTTTCTACCATTTGGTGTCGACAGCCTCGCAAACCAGCCATGCCTTTTTATTCGTTTCCTTTCACTAGGATGAGGAAAATGATATCTCATTCTATTTCTCACAAATGTTAAACCCCATGGGCTCCACACGGATGTCGCAGTTACTGTCGACGAAAGTTGGTTTGAAGCCCGTCTGTAAACATGTTAACAAAATATATTCTTATTACATAATGTATTTATACCTTTTTAGTTATTTAATACTTCAATATTGTGTTTATGTTTTATATTAACTCCTAGTACCCACGATGATTTTCAAGTTTTTTATTACACATGATGGGTTGTCCATATTCCAGACAACCTATTGTATGAATTTTCATCACTTATAAATATACAAAAATTATTCAATGATTCTTATTTTAACATTTTAACATCTTTAGAAACTATAAAGTTGTGTATTTAAGAAAAAAAGAATAAAGACTATTATTTAGTCAGATTTTTCTAATATTTCAAAGAAAAGAAATAAGACAACTAACCCAATCATGTGTACTAAGGGTTAAATAATACAAGTAACAGTTTGCTATGTTTGTGTAACTTATATTACTTTTATATTATTTGACATAATTTAATTTGTTTCTTATCTACAAAATAATAACTAGTATGCACAGAAAGTATCAGTAAAAATACACTTGACAACGAATGTATTTAGGATTGATATGATGCGTATCGACAGGAATTACTATAAAAAGTATTATTAGAGATCAGAAACAAAAGATGACATTTACGGCAAGGATTGAAATACGCCCGAGATCAATTTGCCGAACATTTTTTCATATCGTAAACGTCCCAATACGTTGTAGAATTCAAGACTGAGTCAGGTTAAGTTTCATGCGCACACTCAGCGAGTCAATAATCACGCATGCGCGGCATGATGACACATCGACGATTGACCGGCGAAAATCGTCGAACGTTTCCGAAAACCATCGAAATTCGAAAACCGACAGGCCGACAGGATGCTGTTACGTGGCGCACTCTGGTAGCGAAAATTGGAGTTTTATGATTTCACCGCTGCCACTGGGCGCGCGTTCAAGTTGACAAAGCGGCTAGCCGAGCAAATGAACATAATTGGTTGTTTCTTATAGATCCAACCAATCATATTAAATCGTTCGGTATTCTCGGTAAGCATTCCAAGCCGCTTTGCCGTTCTTGACTTCGCCCACTGTTACTGCCAAATGTTGCTGTAATAATGGACTCATTGCAAAATTCGATCTGCATCGTAAAAAGTAAGTAAATATATAATCTGAATCTGTAATATAGTCATCACGTTTGCATGTATAAAAATTGCAACGTGCAATATTATCATTAGTGCAATTTCGATACCCAAACGAGGAACGGGAGGGGGGCCATTTTTGTGCGAAGAAAAATATCAAATCATAGTAATGTCGAAATGACGTTAAAATGATATTAAAATGAATCATAAATATTTTTGAGTGATTAGAGTAAATGTTATTTTGATATTATGACTTGTTCTGCTTAAGTAGATTTCTCACCTCGAATATTGACAATATCTGTAATAAAAAGAAAGAAACAAATAGCAACAGGTAAAATATCTCAATGGTTGTCATTTCCTTAATCGGAAATATAATTGTCGAGATATACGTGTAATTGTCAAGTAAAAAATTTTCTAATAAATCTTTCGAATATGACATTGAATTTGAATACGTTTCAAGCGCGTTAAAATATTTACGCCCCGATGAGAGAGATCTCTGAATGCCTGTCAAAACTGGCTGGCTTCAATCGGTCTATTAGCGAGGACTCGTGTTCACTGATTGATCTATTCTAGGGTTCACAATACCTCATGGGCTGACTGAAGGGCACAGCAGTATTAGAAGGTACCAGCCCTCGAGAATGCTACGGGACAACAATATATCTTCGGTTATTCGATACAACATATAATACCGACCCTAAAAGGTACAACACACATCCGACAAATTTCTAAGCTTACGTTTGAGCAAAGAACCATTGTCGTTATATGGGATAAACGGAGAGAGAGACTTACAAATTATTAGAAAGAAACTACAAATAATATATGAGCCTCGCTTTGAAACCGAATAGATTTTGATTCCATTGCACTTTATCTTCACTTGATCTTCACTTTTCCTCTCTAGTAGCAAAACTCATGATTTATTACATCATTGATTTTTTCTACTCTTTATTTATTGAAGCTCTGGACGTGATTTTCTCAAAGATTCACAAGACACTGGCGATTTTTTTTAATATACTTCTAAATGAATTTGTTGAATTTTATAATACTATTTTACTACTTTGAATCTGTTTAAATTACGAGAAAAATGGTAGTTTTACAATATATAAAAATTGTCTTTTGTAAAGAAATACGTTATATTGTTAAAGTATACAATGATTTAATTATTTGATCAAATTTTTAAGGCAAAATGAATGAATATTCGCGACCGCGACTTTGTTTAGAATTTTAGAGTGATATTTTTGGATATATGTTTATGTGGATATTATATATGTGAAGATAATATTGATATTTTTTCTAAATAATTTGTGTTTAACTATATGAAAGTTTTAATCAAAATTATAGTATTTATAGCTATCGAAAAACTACTGAATTAATTTATTAAGAATATTTCTTGTGTAAATCATTATACATTCTAGAAACAAACGGATCTTCAATTACCGATACTTGAATTTATTAACAAGGTACAACAGTTCATGTGAAGTTCTTTATTAACATCTTCGATACAACGTTAACTTTAAGCGACAGATAAAAAACGCAAACATTTTTCTTTTAACTTTCTATATTAATTTTTTGAAATACTTGAAGAAAAGTGCTCTACGTTTAATATACGAAAAGAACAATTTTGCTGAAATATCTAATAATTTAACTAGACAGATTTGAAAATAATTTTGTTGAATTATTAAAATAATTAGGGCTCAAGCATGATGATAAAGCTGTAAAAAAGTTTTGACATTCTAGCAACCAGCTTGAGCATTTTGCATAATTATTTTGATAGTCCTATAAAATTATTTTCAGATTTGTCTAGTTAAATTTTTAGATACTTCAGCAAAATCGTTCTTTTCGTGTAAAAGTGCCGCAATAATACCTCGATCATGCATTAAAACCACTCCCTTAGTTTCTCTGTGTCGCATCCTCTGACTTCTCCCCCAGAGGAATTTTTTCTTTCGTCAAATGCTCCCCATGGTGCCGACCTACCCCATGGGAGGATTGATCTCGCCTCCATCTCGATGGTAATTGAACTGCCATGACCTCGTTGACACATCGCGTGTAACAGACAAACGAACACGCGTGCATCCTTGACGTCACCGTCTCACGGTGATCGTCTAATCTTAAACCCACATGAGGGACCTCTACACCGATATGATTTTGATATATTTGAACGCACGGTTACATTACATTCGAGATGAGATTTGACAGATTTGACACTTGGAACTTGAAGAACCGACATTAAGCTTTCTTATTATAATTTTAAAAAAATGAGAAAAGAAAATATGTAGTTTGACAACTTGGAAATATATTTTCTTTATCAGCATGGGAATAGATTTGAGTTACTTTAATATGAAAGGAGTTTTGCTGAAATACCTAAAAATATAACTAAATCTGATACAAAATTTAACTAAATTTAATTAATTAAATATAGTCTGAAAATAATTTTAATGGACTATCGTTGTGTAAAATAATTATATAGGACACTCAAGTTAATTGCTAAATATAAAAATTTTTTGCAGCATTGTTCATCACGCTTGAATTTCCTATTTGATTATTTTGATTCAACAAAATTATTTTCAGATCTGTATCTAGCTGAATTTTTAGATATTTCAGCAAAATAATTCTTTCCATATGTATCTTTTTAAACGTTACTAAAGAACATGTCGTTTCCAATATTATTAGTTTTACATAAATGCCTTAAGACTATATAGTTTATCATCCACCTATTGACAAACTCTCTTCCTCTTTCCTGTACAAGTCTCGCGTAATTGCGTTAGTACCGTCGTACGATTATCAAGTATCGGTCGATTGTCGAGTAACGTACTATCCCTGTGCTACTCGTAATCTATTTAATGAGCGAGTTAATGCGATATCATCGGGGTTTGGTTACATGGGAAAACGGTGCATATACTTGTCGTTCGAAGGGCGCGCTTAGGCACTGTTAGACTGAACCTATCCCGTGGGTGGATAAATTTTTTATCTGCATCCGATGATGGAATCGCTGCGACCTATTTGCTATGTCACGTGGAACGTGCACGCGGCCGTTCCTCGAACGCGCGTATACGCATCACCGAATATATTATCACGTATGTTTTGTTACGACATCGATTAAACACGACGCGGTGTGGAATCAACGGTACTTAAAACAAAATTAACAAACTTTTCTCGCAATTTTTTAAATTAATACAGTGATAATACTTTCATTTCGGATCATATGCAATTTTTAAAATCTGTGTTTGTGAGATTTCTGTTATTTTTACTGAAAGAGATCGAAATATTTACTAATAATTTCTTGATTGATAAATGATTAAGGTAATTCAATATTTTATCAGCAGGTGTAGGTTTTGCATAAAATTGCTATATTAACTGATAATAGATAAATTGAGAAATATTTCTTAATTACTCATTACAATTAATCGAATTATTAGTCAGCGTACGTTTTTATTAGAATATTAAACGTCTCCAACAATATGCGAAAGAGCTGTGTAGAAAACATTAAAGCAAAGGGATCCTTCGTTTTTAATTATTTTTCTTTTGCATTATTCGAGCATATAGAATCCCGAGAAAAAAACAGGCTATTATTAACGTGGTACAAAGAATGCAGCTAGATCTCTTTAGTTCTTTATTAGAATTTACTTGAGATAGGGTACGTAATTCTCTTGTATGAAATAATATATTTTTATATACAGAGGACATGGAAAACAGCAATTAATAAATTTTTACATAACTTTTAATTAATTAATTTATAATAAGTCAAATTTAACAATTTTTTATCATTTTTTCGCACGCGTGTCTGACAATCTGAACTTCATTTTTTCTTGGTACTTTTTAAAAGATAATTTCGATACGGAAAACACATTACTTTTAGAGAAATCCAATGTAATACTGAAATGTAGTAATTAATAACTTATTTTGAATATTATAATAGTATTGTTTAGAGTTTTTAACTATTAATACTCAAAATAAGTAATTATAAATTACTACTTTCTAGTAGATATTAAGTTTTTATAAGAGAATCGACAAAAACGTAAGAACATCGAGAAAAGTCCTTAGTACTCGATCGGGCACCCGGTATATTTTCAACTGTTAGTTGACAAGATACAGGATGCGCCTTTTCCGTTGCAAGAGTTCGGAACCGGCACTCCCATCCTATAGAATTGCGCTCAATCGTCCATCGATTCAACATGAGCGTGTCATAGCGCCGGCAGACTTATTATCGATCGGTTTGCATAACTTTTTCTTATTATACAGCGTAAAGTACAATCTTCTGTACTGCATGTAAAATATAATATTTAGCTGAGCATTTATATATTCGATACTATAATATAATATCATATCTCGGGAATATTGTTTTTCTGAATTTTAATACAATTTGGTCACGAAAGATATTGCGAAGATTTTCTCGTATATTATTATTATTTAGTTAATATAAATATTTATTTAGCCAGATCTCTAATTGCAAGTTGCTGCTTTTCTCAACTGCAAATCGGTCGAATCTAGAAATGACCAGGATACGGCTCTTGACCGTGACACGTGCGTCTCTCAGCGACGATTTACTTGTCAAATAATTCTTCGTACGACCGCGGGGCTCGCGATTACCGCCAGAGCACACGCAGTAACTTATGTACATGCTTATGTTACGTCGTCGATATTTCATTGTGCTTGCAGTCGAGTGATAAAAACGTGTGGTACTGAAAAATATTGCAACGCTGCGAGCATGGCTGCTTTGTGGTCTGACCACAAGTCCGATAGAAGATTTTAGAATACAGGAAAACGAAATGGTATTTACGCTATCAGCTTTCTTTTTTTAAAAACCTACACGCAAGAAAAATGATACTGCATTAACAATGTAGCCGACAGCAGTCTACTTAAAGATAAAATTCTTAGCAGTTTTTCAGATCATTATTAACATCAAATGTATCCTTACTAGCTTATTAGCATCTAGTAAAAAATGATTGAATTGCTTGATAAAATTTACCATAACTCAAGAAATTATAATAAATGCATGGAAAATATTTGAAAAACTGGTCCTGTGATCGCTGCATGATTAATGCATCCAGTGCATTTTACGAATCCATTTTACGCCAAATACGTCAATAGATTGCACATGCATTTCTTTAAATAGAGAAAGACAAAAAATATTATAGTTTATATAGAATATTAATTTTTGAGATTAAAGGTATATTATAAAAAATATTTTTTTGATAGTTTTAATAAATTAATTATATCTTTAATTTACAAGATTAATATTTTATATTTAAATTATAAAACATTATTTTTTACACATAATTTATATACAAATTTTTATAATTTCTTTGATTTTATTAATTTTAATGTATAAATCGATCTAGATTGTGTGAATTATTTTGCACAGTCGGTTATTTTTATCATATAAAGTAGGAGTGAATTGAAAAGAAGAAACAATGTTACGCATCTTAAGGTTGGAGCACAGATGATTTTGCATAACGCATTAATGCATAAAACATAAGAGAATCAATCAAACAGAATCCTTCATTTCATAAAAGGAAAGATTCTGATTGACTGATTCTCTTATGCTTTATGCATTATGCGTTATGCAAAAGTGCGTGCTCCGGCCTTTAGACTTTTTTACGACTAACTTGTTATTTCCCTCGATAATTTAAAAAAAAATTTCTTTAAGATTTTTTCAATTATCGATATATTTTAAACTGTACACAAACACGACCGATTATATATGTTACGTTTTTTTGAAAAGAAAAGTTTATAAAATTTAAGTCATTTACGTATAAAGTTTTGCCCACGCTTTCTCATTTGTTGTAATTTATTATTCACACGTATGTATGAGATTTTTATTAATATTGTCATTACAAAGAGTAATTTGTGGCACTCTGTTTATGGTTTAACGGCTATACAATTCTCTATTCAACTGCGCCATGAATCGACCGACCTTTCGCGCCTCGCTCCATTTTTCCACAAAGCCTTACAGACGTTTTAATGCCGCGGTTTATATACGATGCAACATCCGCCCCCTTCAGACATAGTATACCGATCTCATTGTGTCGACGGCGTCGCATTGTCAGCGTGAAAAGCTCTTTATGCGGAAGTATATCTTGAAAAGTTCCAGGTACGCATCAGCCGAGCACGTTTCTTCGAGTTCTATCATGCAGACGCAAAGTATTCGCTTCGGACTTGCCCTTTGTCGCGGGGAATCACCGAGCCCCCGGGAGACACGTCGGGGAAATTCAGCCGCGGAAATCTGACTCTGAACGGGCAGCTCACGTCGTAGGAATTGTCGTCTTTCGTTAGCGGGTAAGTTCTCAAACGCGCCACGTCCGCGCTTTGTGACAAACGGAATCGAGTATTTTATGAAAAATCGACGAGTCGACAGATGACGAATGACGGGAATTAGATCTGTTAGTTTTGGCGACATTTCCTTCCCTCTTTTCTTTCTTTCCTTTCGATAAACGTGTATGTAAAGAAGGAAATAGACGATCTGTGTATTTGACTTTAACAATTTTCACGTAATTGACAAAATTAAAGATTGATTTACATGTGTTAGATATAAAAATTAGCAATGAATTCTAATAATGATATATCACGCATTTTTTCAACCAGCGTAATCTTAAATAGAAATTATATAGTATTTTGTTGGACTCTCTGATATCTATCTAACACTTTGCGAGTTTAAAGTGTTAGATAGATATCAGAGAGTCCAACAAAATATTATATAAATTCTAATAATGCTTTTTTAAAATAATATTTGACAGAATGTTACTTTAAAAGTCTTCTACACCTTTGAATTTTTAACATTGAATGCCTCTTTGTTTGATCATGCTTTAAATTATGAATTACAACACGGAAAGAACATAATTACAGCAATGCTTGTTTATTTAAAAAAAATATGAAATAAGTAAAAAAATTTAATTAATTAGGACCAAAATCGAGCGACAATAAGAATATTAAATTAATATTCTAGTTTATATATATATTTCATTGACATACGAAAATTGATTTTGACTCTATTATAGTTCATATCACCAGTTTATCCATAATGTGTTCATAATTTGCGTTTCTATATTTATTATTACTTTGAATATTTAATTATTGTTTTATGATTATATGGTTTATAGGTTGATTATGATTTGTAACTGAAATAATTGACGGTTAAAGAAAATCAAGTAAAGTAGAAACTTGTTCTGTTACTTTGTATTAATTTTCTATTTGATGAATTAAACTGGAATATTAATCTAATATTCTTGTTGTCGCTCTAGTTAATTAGATTTACGGAAAAAACAGTTTCGTTGAAGTATCTGAAAATTCAGCTGGATACAGATTTGAAAATAATTTTGTTAAACTATCAAAGTATTATGTAGAACGCTCAAACTGATTAGAATATCAAAACTTTTTACTGCATTTCTCATTATATATGAGTTTTTACATCAATTTTTTTGATGGCCCGAAAAATTATTTTCAGATCTGAATGTGCTTTTTTAGATGCTTTAGCAAAATTGTTTCATGAATTGATCAAAGGTTAAAATACCGTACGAAACACGCTGTAGTTTGCAATTTAGCTGTATTAGTATAATAGAAACATACGATGTAGTCTAGGAAGTGCCGCTATAGTATTAACGATACTTGCAGAGATTTGCTCTGTCAATTCGCCGAACTTAACCGCACCGTCTTATTACACATGCACGGGATGTATCGCGGTTTCGTGCGTTTCAATCAGCGCACTTTGATCCATTCGTCGAGTAGTTTCATGCTACCAGAAGCAGGAAGGTAGCAAGTATCTCTTAGTAATCATTCGTAGTTGCAGTCGGCATAAGCGTGCGCATTCGACGCGGCAATTACGACGCTTTCAAGCTGAAGGGCGCACTCGGCGTGTCTAATTATGTAAATTGCGATCGAGTCAAATTAATTAACTACGCCGACTAATTGAAGGCACCCGCTGCTTGATCGATCGATCATAGAGTCGGCGAGTTCCGAAAGGTATTGACGATGAGGAGCGGTCGAGTGGGCTGAGTTGCCCTTTATCTCATCGCGATCGATTGCCTTTACGATCTCGATCTCGTTTGCCATAGACAGTGGCGTGATTCAGTTAATATGCTGCACAAAGGTGGTTTGATATTGATGATAATACCGTCCCGGTGAGATTATTGCAATGAGTTTTAAGATCACCGATCGTGCATATCAAACGCATCTGTCGCTGTGTCGTGATTATCGCGCGAAAATAAGAGATTGTTGTATGAATTTTATCGTGTAGCACTTATATGAAGATAAAAATTTGCAAATCGCTCTTTTGGAAAAACCATAAGATTAAATGTCATTTTTAAATTCGTGTCGTGAATTACCTTATGTAAATAGTATATTTAACACTAGGTGCGTTCGGGGAGACGCTATTAGCCCTATTTGTGTCATTCTATATCTTCATCGTTTATTAGGCGTAAAATAAGAATGACATAAATAGTGCTAATAGCGTCTCTTCAAACACGTCTTATGCAGCTTTATTCTTTTAACACTGAAGATAGCTCGAATGTTGAAGTCGAATATACGAGTAAAATGTAAGATTTTAAATAGGTACATAATTTTGTCTCACTGAATAAATGTAACTTACTTTTAATCTATCCACTTTTTACAGCGCCTGATTCTCATAGTTTCATTTTGTTTTAATTTGTTATATTACGTAAGATATAGCAATAGAGTGTGATTTATTTTGAGTGGACAAGAACATTTGTTGTAATTCACGTAGCAAGTATAAAATATGAGAGTATAAAGTATTATTATTTTGTATAGGAATCTTTCAAAGAGTGTATACGTTTGTGTATCATAGTTACCAAAACCTTTATTTAACCTTTCGGAGCTGATGTCAAAATCTGTAACACAGTTACTGACGCTGGACTTGTAAAATTCATTTAATTCATGTTAACTAAAAGATACTAATTAATTTCAAGAAATCAAAATGACGTAACTTGTATTGTATAAAAAAGAATTAATATACTAACAATAAATATATTTTAATATAGAATAGTTCAAATTTGCAGATATTCCCTAAAGAAAATTGAATCATTTGACACCTTTAACAAAGAGACTAATTGAGTGAATCCAAGCTAGATCCTGTTTTGGACGGTAAAAAACAGGTTTTTACTGGGAATAAAACACTATACTGCAGTTCTTGAACTTTCAGTAGATTAGTAGTTTCATCGGAATGTTTCCACTTGTGTGTGTGTGGGTGTGTGTCTTCCATCTCTCGATGCTTTTTTCGACACATGATGAAAGAGAGTACGTGCAGGCGAAAAATGAAACAATTTTGACCCCCGGCGAAACGATTTCTCGAGTCTCCCTCGAATCAGCCCGCGTAATTGCATGCACGCGGCCGTCTCGTGTAAGCCGATGCACCGCGTGGGCGATACAGCCCCACGATGCACCGGTACGTTGGACGGATCCGTTACTGGGCGGAGACAGGAGGAGTAGGAAAACATATTTTTGATTTTCCAATAAATCTCAATTTGAGCGTATGCGCGCGCATAACCGCGCATTTCATTTGCCAAAGCAATTTCATAATGACGCTTGAAAACGATGATTGCCCGGAGACCGGCTCTCTCGTTCTGCCTCGCTCTTCATGTATTGCCTTTGCCGAGAGATAATACGTATAAGTAGAGCGACTTTAAGCCGGAGCATTACCGTTCACGTTGAAATAACAGTGATTACGTTGACCGTGATATAAACTCGCAACGCCTATCACGATCGAATAGTGAGAAGTAAAAAGATATTGTTGAACGCGGATATTATACCTCCAAATACATATATTTAATTACAATTATGACAGATATAAAAATTGTTTTTCAGATAAATATTGTTCAGGAAATAATTTATAAAGTACGTCAGCTTAGAATTTAGATATAGAAAATAACCAAACTTAACTTAACATTTTATTTTTTTATTTAACTTCTTTTTTAACTTTATTTGAGGTAATTGAAGCTTATGGTTCAAATTGGCATTATACTTTGCTTAGTTATTACAAAAGAAATATGAAAAAGATATCCCTCTATTATATGTATATGCAGCGCATATTAAGCTTTATATCGATTTTTAATCTCCAGTAATTGAGTTGCATATCTTCTCGTTATCGCATCTCGATCGGCTGAGAACTTCGATAACTCGTTACACGACAGACACTTGATCGCATTAATGTACAAGTAGGTAGTAGCCAATATCCACTAAGGAATATTGATTTCCATACTTTAATATGACATGCAGAAAGTACGAAGTACGAGGGAGTCGTTCGGTACGCAAATCTTAAATGTACGTAATAAACATAACGTGTGTCCAGTATACCCGGACTAATGTGATATAATTTATCAAAACAATTTTTTTCTACGGAAGACATAACTCGTGTGATAAACCCTATGAATTATAGAGAAACTATTTGCGTTGTTGCTAACCTCTCATATTTTATACTTGCTACGTGAATTATAACAAATGGCTGTTCACTCAAAATAAATCATATTCTATTACTATATCTTACGTAATATCTTTAACGGCACATATCCAAAGATAAGATTTTAATCTTACAGTTCTGCCAAAAGAGCGATAAGCAAATTTTTACTTAAAGTATAACACTTCCGCGATTTTGATGCAAACAAATTGAAAGAAAAGTTCTTCCTACAAAAAATTTCAAAACAATTGGACCTATTAGTTTTTTTCTATTTTAAAAATTTATTGTTTTATTTTTAAAATCTTTATAATTTATATGGTAAGAATATTTAACGATTAAGCAAGTATTTCACTTCACTTAAAAACACCTTTTGAGTCCCTTAAATTTTTATTATTCTGACGTTATATAACTATTTTTGAAAGAGAGATTGGTTACTTTTATGGCCAAACGAATGCAGATAAGACGCGAATCGTAATGATGCTTTTATCTATATGGCGTGTCGCGTGCTAATTTGTTAATGGGACATCCTGGCTCGCGCATATCGAGCGATTTTTTTTAATCAGTTTTCACCGCACTGATATGCGCTATTGTTAGAACAACCTTCGGAAGAATGGTCACCACTTGGTCAGTGCACGACATTAGACGAGACACGCTAAAAAAATTGCTATTAATGTCTCGTATTTGAATAAAAAATATATATACTTGACCGTAGCCAATTCATAAATCCACTTAAACATAGTCAATGTAGTACATTTAAATATCCGCTTAACGAATGCGCGCTTATCGAATGCACGTTAACGTCAATTGCATACAATTTAACTTTTAAATTCGTCGCGGTGTTCGTTGGCAACAAAATAATTAAATCAACATAACAATCATAACAACACCCGACAGAAAAAAATGTCCACTAAAAGTAATATTGAAAATGTACCTAAGAAGAAAATAATTTACAAAAAATATACTTAGAAAATATAAAAATAAATAAACTTAATAAATATAAACTTTTTTTTCAAAATAATTAGCATTGCAACATTTTCTTTTTTACATTAATATAGAATTGAGTAAAATCAGTTGAATCAATGTAAATAAATGCAACATATTCGTATACTAAGTAGATATACAATAAATATACATTGAAAGAAAAGATTGACTGAATATAGCATAGCATTTTTAATTGGCTGCTGCAACCAATTAAAATGCTATGTCATATTTTACCATCTAATTTGTTACAACAGCCAATTTTTTCTTTCAGTGTATGAACAAGGAAATCTTTTTTCTTGGAAGATGTCAATATATTTTTGTAGAAATCGAAAAATGTTTGTAAAACAATAATGAGTATTTATAAAAAGAAACAAACATGTTTTTGTTAAAGTTGAAAAATATGCTTTTCGAATTGTTTAATTTATAGATATTACAGATCTTAATGTATATACAGACTAATTATTAAATCTTTCTTATGTACATTTTTCTAAAGCGTAGAATTTCCGAAATATTTTCAATTTAAAATAATTATAACTATTTATATAATGAATATGCAAAAACCATAATCTTAAAAACTTCTTATTATGTACTTCATGATTCTGCGAAATGAGTTTATTTCAAAGACACAAAATAATGTCGGGAGGCACGTCTGCAAAACAGAGAAATGCAATAATATAAACATCTCAAATGATAATCCGCAGATGCGAGTGGTCCATTCAGCTGCTCGTTTACATAAAACAGACACAGTTGAATCTTTCTCATTTAAGGTTCTAACTAAACTTACAGTTATCTTGACACTGCCAGTGCACGAGCATAATCGTTGCTGCGTCATTAAAACAAAATCCGTTCTACAGGACGCTGCAAATTCTAATTTATTACACTAGCGTCTAATTATTCTCACGTTGTTAAGATAAAAGAATTAAAAGAGTTAAGAAATTTGCAATTTCGAACGAACTCTGATTTTAAACGTAATTCCATTGATTTCTCTTGCTGATTGATTACTATTCATTCGCGATTTTAACGTACAAAACTTGTAACTATTACCTATATATTTGTTGCAATATTTACGAACTCCAACAAGAATCAAACAATGTTTTATATTTAAAATGACGAAATTACGAATACATAGTTAAAGCGTGAATTTCTAAATGCCAGTACGTGATGAATTAATTTATATACCGGAAGATTCCAGAGATGACTGATCCGCATAGTCATTTATGCTAAATGAATCTATAGACTCGAGCTTGATATTCTACGGAGTCGCATATATTTACACATTATATATATGTTTCTCTGTATGGCAATAATGCAAGGGTATATGGCAATAAACACTAGAGAAAAAGTGAAAGCAAGACATTTAATTTAAGAGCAATAAAAATAGAAATTTATATTTATGTTCGACACAGTCAGAGGAGGATGGCAAAGACCAAACTCGTGTCTCTTAATTAAAAATAGAATCGACCGGAGGACTGCGCGTTAATTTCCGCGTGATTTTGTAACGTCCGGTACGACATGCCGTAGTGCGGCGCGGCTTCTAACACGCGCAGAGTGCAACGCTTTGCCGCAAGGTTTCAGTCGATTACATACAACAAGTATTCGTCTCAATTGGCAATTACGAACTCATAAATCCATTTTGAGACCGAGTTGAACGAGCATCAAAAGAGCGCTCATCCTCGCAGTCGCCCTTCCTCCACCTCGGTTACATTACGCCTTAATCCGCGCGTGCATTCCGTGGACCGCGTGCACGGGTCCAGGCTCTCCTTACGCGTGTATGTACATACGCACATACGGCTAATGTGGAAATTTCAATATCGATTTATCGTCCCGCTTCGACACGCCTCGTAGATCCGCGATACAATTAACAAGCGACGATCGCCACGTTGAATTTCCGGTCGCCTTTTTCGCGCGCCCTTTTTTTTGCTCCCGTTGATCGGCGAGGCGGATTCGATTTAACAATACGAGGAAGTATTTAGCGAGATACCAGTGTAAAAATCGATGTTTGCGTTTAATTGAGTCTGCTTGTGCATGAAAGAAACGAGCACATCTCTTTATACTCGCGAAGTGTGATGCAAAGTGTTAAAGTTTTCTAAAGTATGTATTTATTTTTTATTTTATGAAATGTAATTTGCATAAGAAAATACAAATTAATTTGTTTTTTTTTTTTTTAAATATTTACATAATGTGAATTGTCTCCATTTTCGAAAATGTTATGAAGCAAGAGAGACTTCAAGTCTGTTGCGTGCGTTTACGGATCATTTTGCAGCATGATTTTGATCGTCTCCTTTTTATAATGAAGCGCGATACGCGTTTTCGTCGGCAAGATCCAAGAAATTTCGAATGAACGCGTTTTACCTTCGGCGTGTGAGGTCTAATTCCGTTTTGCTCTTTTTTTCGAGGGGGACTTCCTGTTTCCATGAACCAATCTGGACGATCAGTACGTTAATCGATGCTTTTCAAATAATCGCCTGCACAGGAAATCGTCGGCTAATGAAGATTTTTCGGTATTCTTTTTTTTTCGGACTTATTCATCGTCGTAAAGATTTACGGAAGTAACTGCGAGATGAACTTAATGGTACATTCCTGTCACGGAAAGAAAAAAATTGCGCTTAAGATTAAATAAAAAGTACTACATGATAGACAAATTAAGTGACTGCTTTACAAGTTAAAACAAACAAAGCGAATACACGTAATTTAAAAATATAATATATATATTGCATACGTATACATATTATATATATTACATACATAAATATATATATTATATATATTACATACATATACCTATATTTAAAATTTGATGTAATATTATTTAGTCTTAAATTGTAGTTTGGAAAGTTATTGACTTCTGTTTGCAAGAAGACCCTTTTATATAATTATTTATTATTGTAATTAATTATTGTAATTTTTATATAGACGCAGAATTATATTTATTTCTATTTAAATTTCTTTTTTGTCATATGTGTGTCTATAATATTTAAAAGTAAATTTTCTCGCAGCTACTGAACTGAAACACATTCTATGAATAACACTTAATCGCAAATTATCTTCGACATTCTTCATATGACTCATGATGTATCAATGGCAATTATATAACGGGTGGTCTGAAGGATAAAGGTCACAGTAATGGATAAAAAATATAACCAAATGCATATACGGTCTAAAAATGGTATTATTGCATACATCTAACTTTTGTTCCGATTGATTTGCCATTCGAGTGGCCGGATATTTGTTTTTCGAGCACATACGAGGCACTCCAGAGATTCGTTTTCTCTCGAATAAATCAAATCTCTTGGATGTTATTGCGTTTCTTCCGGTCTCCCGCATTCGAGATCTCACATTTCCTGGACCGCCTCATCCTCCTTCCGTGAATTTACTTAACGACACACATATATATATATATATATCTACGTAAGGACAACAAATATATAAATCCGAGGGTAGAAAAGAATATACGCGACGAGTATCCTTAAGTGAAATGACAATTGAGGAGATTAACTGTGATTAGCTTATATTTGTAGAAATATTCTATCTTTTTTATGATGTTGAGAAGGGAATGAAATAATTTCTTATAGCGGAGCGACGTAAAGATTTTTAAAATTTATTTTCGTATTATCGGAATATACAGGCAAAGGTTTTCTTAAAATCACAAATATGATAAAATGATATGGATTTCTTATTGATTTCATGTTTACGTTGGAAAACATAGATCGTCTTTTGATACTTTGTCGTGCAGAATAATCGATATAACAATAGTATTAATTAACCATTTAAAACCTTCATTGATTCTTAATGTAAATGGTTTTATTTTTAAGATTGCGCACATTTTCTATATATTTTTGCAATTATATTTATGTATTCTGATCTTTCGAAAAATCATCATCTTTCGAAAATTGAACTGTAATAGATGACAACGATTGCGACGATG
Source organism: Mycetomoellerius zeteki (assembly GCF_001594055.1). Lineage (NCBI taxonomy): Eukaryota > Metazoa > Arthropoda > Insecta > Hymenoptera > Formicidae > Mycetomoellerius > Mycetomoellerius zeteki. Next base: position 3,022,255 of record NW_017256957.1, on the reverse strand, counting down.
TTCGCGCAATCAGCGTAACGAAGCGTTTACTAACATGAAATCAAGGAAATTTTATAGCACCGTCAAAGAAAAAAAAAGCGATAGAATTAAGCGTTTCATACGGCGGATCGGGACATTATGACGCTGCGATCTGATCGGATCATGTGTGCGGCGTGTATTATAATCTCGAAAAAGGGTTGTTAGCCGATAAATTCTTCATCTAGGTGGAACCACTTACAAAAGGGAACACCTTTTCGTGATTGCATGCTTACGGCATGTGAAATAGTGTCCAAATTACAGGTCACGACGTATAATTCGATGAAGCGTTGAGCAGGATCATGCATTGCCAAAAGAAAAGGAAAAGAATTGGGCGCGATCCGGAGAACGAGCCCATTCATTTTTCTTCGTAGATATGTAAAATCATAGTTTTTTTAGCCATTTAAATTTTCCTGAGATTCACGCTGCTAAAAATGTTATGTACCGACAGTTACATTGAGAGAAAAGTGATTGGTATTTGTAATTATAATTGCATATAAAAGTATTATGATTAAGAGGTTCATTTTTACGGTCATGCTATAATGTTAATAATAATAATAATCATATCTGCAATTTTCTCAAACATAAGCAAATTGTGTGTACTATAAGTTATGACAATTTCAAATATTAATATTCAGTTACAAATGATAAATAAAATAAACATTTTTAGTCGGTAAATGCAATCGCAGTTATATATAGTAAATATAACTTTTCTTAAATTTACTTATTTATGTGTGTGATAATAATAACTAAAAAATATGTTAAGAAAAAACTAAAGATTTTCAAGCAATATGTAATTATTATTAATAACATAATTAACTATATTTGCATTGAAACAATTATAAATACATAGTTGTCTTAAAAAATGACTAAATTATAGTTAAATTATGATAATTGCAACCATTTTTTTCTCTCAGTATAATCAATTAATTATTAATTAATACAATATTTCAGAATAAAATTGTAAGTAAACGATATAAAATAAATGATATAAAGAATCGACAGCTAAAAATACAAGCTCAAAATATTTTAATTAAAGAAAGGATTAAATGTGTATAATTGACTTGTCGATCAGTACCAATTAACACTGTAATATAATAATTCATAATCGACATTACTACTATATTTAAATAATTTGTCATATATTGTTTGCAGTAATGAAATTCATTTAATGCTATCCAATTTCTATTTTAATTTAGCAACTTAATCAAATATACCACTGTGTTCCAAACAATTAAATTAATCCTCTCAGTCGTGATTTGATCATATGATTAGTCTACCTATGCAGACTGATTCGTGTGTGTAAATACCACACTGCGTGAAAACGCAGTAATCAATTAACGATTAATTAGCGATTGGATTCAATCTCCCTTAGTATTTTGTTGAATCGTTTGCCGCAGCGATGCGCAGAGACGTGTATCACTTTCGAAAAATTATAATAACAAATTCAATTGAAATATTACTGGCGTAGCAAACAGTCGATAGATTTCTCTCAAGGAGGTTAATAGGAAACATGAGGAGTCAGTTTTTCTTCTGAGTTTCACTGCGTTTGCACATTCAAGCGAGGCGGTTCTATGACATTGCAGTTCCAATTTTCTGCGTAGCGAAAGGCTCGACACCAGTCGTCGATACGGAAATCGACAGTTAATCCTCGTCGACTGATGCTCAACGAAAGTAAGAGGCTTCTTGCAAACAGATGTCAATAAATTACTCCAAACTACAATAAACACCGTTTTATATGGAGGGACGGTTCAAAATCTACCTTGAGAGAAATTGTTTTCATTTCTATTAAAGGTAAAGATTCAATTTACAAACTGAATTATACATTACTTGTCACATTAAAGTAGAAATTATACGAGATTAGAAAGCCTTCGTTATTTCGTTAGCTTCTGTATTTATAAATGTGAAATAAATTAAGTAATTGTAGGTTGTAGAATATGAATTGTTGCATTGTATAATATAAATCGATACTAAAGAGTAACATGTCAAATTATGTCAAAGATCGATGTCACGTAACGACCTACCGCCTGTTTCTGTGGAGTTATCGTGTTGTATCACGAGTTATCGTTCGTACACGCGTTCAGTATGTAAATGTTGACGGAGGCTGGGATGAGAAACGGCCCGAAAGACTATGATATAACCAGTTAAGAGGCTATTGAGCCAACACACGGGCCGCAATCTGTGGGCCCATGAGGCAACGAAACATTGTGGGACGCCTCTTGCTTGTTTTGTCACCTAATTGTAAGATCCCTTGCAGCCTGAATTTCTTAAACGTCATCTTAATTCTAAATATTAGTTTTGTGCTATCTCAATTTATATCTCACTTATTTAATCACAGTGTTAATTAACACTGTGATTATCTGTATAGTTTTATAATCCAATTTTTTTTTGTTGACTATTTTTTAATCATTTTCATATCAGTTTATTATTATTATTATTGTATTGTTATTTATTATTTTGCACGATTTGTTAAAACTTTTTGTTAAAATTTCTAGAATTTGATATTATAGAATAGAATTTTATTTACTTCAGCTTTTTGACAAATTTGCCAAGAAGGGGACTTGGTTTACAATTTTCTTACCACACATATCCATCCATATCTTTTCTGTCTTATTACATCTTGCTTATCCTAGATACCATCCTCTGCTATCAATATTCTTATTATTATTATTTATTATCATCCTAACCCTATAGAATTTGGTATTATATTATCCTCTCAATTATCATTATGTGAAACTGTTTAATATTTTTTTTATCTTCTAATCTTGACCGCGTATATTATTTAATACCTTTTAGTGGAATAATTATTTTTAATCTGATTTTTAAATTTAAAATATGAAATATTAATCGGCAATGATAAGAGAAGATATGTTCCACATTAGCGCATCAATTGAAAGCCGCTGTTAAATAAATCGCGGAGGCGTTTATCGACGATCAGCTGGCAGTCTATTTTCGAGATGGAAATCCTTAGCGCCGCGTGTTGCTTTATCACCGTGAAACCGCAACTATGCGGCTTCGCGGATCACAATGCTTTATAATTAATAAATCACGGCGTGACTGAACTTTTATCGGTGGGCCTCGACCACCACGAAGGACGGTTATGGATGTCGCACTTTACAATGGCATTCGACAGGTAATCGCCATGACTGGTTCTTTGTTAACAGCAAGTTCAAGCAAGACGGTCGATCGCTCGACAAGACGCGTCTGTATAATAGCGCAAATTCGACGGTAACCGGCAAAACCGGAAAGTGGAAAACTATGATTTACGATTTTATGTCTATGCTATAGATTTACATATACGTATGATTTGATACGAAAATTATAACGTAAATTTCACACAAAAATGGGTATTTAAATATTGCGCGTAATCGATTTTACATTATTTACAGTTCACTTTCTTTGTTCACGCAAAAAAATATTTTGCTGTTCCAGCTAGAATTATAGCTGTTTTTTGTATCTGATAGAAAATTATGTATCATACGCATAAAATTTAAAGCACAAATCTAAATTCTATCTCTGTCATCTATATGATTAGATGCAATATATATCCAATATCGCAGTACTTGCTAGAAAATCTATTCCAACTATTTTTCATACTTATTAAATAATTTTCGCTGTTACTGCAAGATCACTTTTTTGAGTGTTTATTCGGATGTTAAATATTCTGTGTTGCGTAAGGCGTATTGTTTTACGATCTGCGATTCTGGAAGCTTCAAGCTATAAAATGCAGTAGCTGCAGTTCACGTTACGCGGTAAATAAAAAAGCTCAGTGCGCTTCAGACTGACATCGCTGACTGGACCGTTATGTTTGACGGAAAATAAATAAATGCTTGAAGCGTTCCTCGAATTATTATCGTGGATCGCGTATATATGTAATTGCTCTTAAGTAGAAGAATGCAACCGTATTGAGTTCAGTCATTGACTATAATTGTAAAATTATACGTATTATGGATACACTCTAAAAAATAGTGGCGTCTATATAAATCTCACTATTAATATTAACACCAATATGATGTGGATTTAACATCATAGGTTTTAAATCCACACCATGATGGTGTTGATATTAATCCAGTGAAAATTATATAGACATCGTTATGCAGTCGTTATAAGTTTATAATAACAGTTACGCAGTTTTTTTACTATATAAAATATCTGCGCAACTGTCGTGAGCACATAACGATTGCATAACGAGTTACAGAATTCCGCTGCAGGTACCTTCTGTAACTCGTTAAGATAGTTATTACAGAACGATATTACAGAATAGGACAGCAGGGGTGTTAAATGCACACCGATATTTTTCAGAGCGTATATGAAATATTTTTCATATTTTCTAAATTTTCTATTCTCGTATTCTCTTATTTTGACCAAACTGAACTTCATCCTATTCGAATATTATCACGTACAAATTTACATGTTTTGTTACAAACAAATTTGTTTGCTTTTTTTTTGTATTTTTAAATTTGTAATACGCCATTTCTATATAACTTGTGATACGTTTTATTCCTTGGGGTAGCGCTCATGTAACTTTTTCTCTAGGGTGAAAACATGAAAAATAAAAATTTCTACATTACTTATAATGATAAAAATTTTTATTTTTCATGTTTCTACCTTAGGAAAGAAATTATATGATCGCTACCTTGATGTTTATTTTTTATAGATAGATAATTACTTTTTTTTACAAATTGTTGAAAGAATTCAATTTCAGTTCTAACTTCAAAACTGTGCATTTATACATCGCAAGTATAAAGCTATGCCTAATATAGTGGACGTTGATTACCAGTGGGTTAATTACCGGGCTTAATCGCCCAACATAATTGGTTCTGCATCACATTGTATCGCACATTTTGCACGTTATAAGACAGTTCTCCCGGCTCCGTCGCGATTCGTCTCGGTATTTTACGTGCGATCCGTTGCGCTAGTAAAAAAACTCGCGGGCGATTCGCGACGAGCGACTCGAAGGAGAAGAAGGGGACGAAAAAGGGTGAACGGAAAAACGGGAAGAGATAAAACGTCGCTGGTGATGCGCTGCAACGTTCCACCGGGATGATAAAGGAAAAGCCACAAGTCTAATCTCGTAGGTAGAGTTTTACGGCCGCGTCTCCGTACCACAATTACAGTTCGTTGAACCTACCGCGAAGGGCGCGCGAGAAAGGAAAAGGGGCACGTCGGGATTTCCGTCGGTGTATTTAGCGCGCAGATAACGCCATTTTAAACAATGCTTCCGATTATCTAGATGAGATTCAACGGGAAAATGGGCGCGATAATGGCTGATAACGTAGTCAACGCGCGCTTCTGCTTTTGTGTTGAAATCGTTTGCACTGTTCCGATTGTTTTGAATGGCCCTTCTGGTACTTTCTGAGAAGAGATGCGAGAAGAAAAACAAAGACAAAGGAAGCGAGAGAGAGAGAGAGAGAGAGAGAGATCATGATACAATTGCATGTCCAAATGAATAAATTTGCGCGCTAAATATAAAGTAATATTATTTTCAAAAGAAATGCTTTTAAGGTAATTAAAATATGACCAGCAGCTATGAATTTATTTTCCGCAATTTCAAACAGTTAATTTCAAACTGAAATGAGTATATAAAATCACTAATGATTTGAAGTACATTTGAAAATATTTTTAATTAATTTATGAATATATTTAATTAAATTTTTTGATAAAATAAAGTCCTTCTAAACTTCTTTCTGTTCTCATCATGAAACAGCATTAGAAAAGCACTCTTTATGCTGTCGCTCGGAATATTGATAAAAAAACAATATTCAAGTGATTTATGAACGTAATGTATGACATAATTTAAATTTGATATTAAGATATTTTTCAATTAATTTGTAAATAATCATAGTTTATATTCGTAAATAATCGAAATGTTCGTTATACATTTTGTCTTTTTATCTATAAGTCAGGTGATTGATCAGCAATGTGAACAGAGGGTATATTATAAACACCGAATTATTGCCATTGTTAGATATCAAAAGATAATCCAATTCCTTGAGTTAAAATATTTTGTTACTTTTAACCTCCATATGTGTAAAATGTAAATTAATCCATTTCTGTAATTAGTTTCAAAGTAAACGACGTCCATATTAACGTATACACTTAATAAATAATAAATTAAATTTGTGTCAAATTTAATACATTTTCTTGAGTTAAATTGTTTAACTTTATTGTTTAGTTAAATTAACGACATATCGAATAGAAGCACTGATGACTTATTATAATTAAATATCAAATAATAAAATTGAAATAATATTATCACAAATAAGGATTCCTATTATCTTAAGAAATAAAAATATCAATAATAAGAGGACCGTTAGGAGTCGGCGCGATAAACAGTGCAATTACATTTATACAAATTACTTTAATATATCATAATCAAATTACAATACAAATCAACCCCGTTTGGTTGATAATAATTTGTATTGCAGTTTGATTACGATATATTAAAGTAATTTATATAATTGCGCACTGTTTACTGCGCCGACTCTGAACGGTCCTCCTAGAAACGATTAAAAACAACTCAAATTTTGTATAATTTGACATAATATGAATTTAACAGTGTACATCCCGCGAGATACCCGGCGCAACACAACGTGCGTAGAGGGATGCGTGCGTCCTCCCCCTTCTCTCGCTCGTATGGTCCACCACCACACCACCCCGCGGACCTATATATTTCCCGGAGGGTCTCCCACTTTCGCCACTATCACTCCTGTCGCGGCGGCGTTCGTGCGCGCTACACACGCCCGCCGTCCTTCCTGCCGAGTTCACGCGGAGGCCGGAACTCGGAAGCCGCGATTCGTTTCTCGAGAGTACGCATCTTCGCGTTTCCTTTTGTGTGTCGCAACCCTTCGACGTCTCCACGTTGATTCAACAAAGTGGTGCGGTTCCTTTCCTGTCTCATCTTCTCTGCGAAAGAGAGAGCGATTGTTGTGGTTGCGTGCACTTTCGGAACGAGACCGGCGACGTGCAACCCCTTTTCCGTGCGGGGTTGCGCGAGGGTTACGGGACATGTGTGCCACGTGGACTCAAACGGAGGATCCACCTGCCTCTCCTGCCGAGTGGGATTAAGCGAACAGGCACGACGGTGAGTGAACGGAGCGGCAACTGTTAAATGTCATGAAATTTAATGTACTTTAAGTTACACAAATTAAATTCAATTTTATGACACTAAATTAAATGTAATATATCTGCAACTGAAAAGTATATTTATGTACATGTACATGAAATTTAGTGTACTTTTTATAAAATTTTATGAAGTTTAGTACATTTTTATGTAGAAAATTTAAATTTTATGTATATTTGCATGAAATTTAATATAAGTAAATATTAAATTTAAGTTACTTATAACTTCATTTTCATTGACAACATTAAATATTTTTAATATACCTGCTTGAATTTTGCTTCCATTACGTGTAACGGAAGCAAATTTCTTTTTTTTAACAGTTGTGTACTCTAAAATAGTATTATTAAATTTTGTTTATCCACTTATTTTTGAATGTAAGCCTCGATTTTTTAAGAATGTTTCTATTTATATAAGAATTTTAAAACTTACAATCATACATATATAAGGTCTGTTCTTTTTTTGCACGGTTTATCTTTGTTTTTTTCTCTTCACGATAGAGAAAAAAAAGAAAAGATGAACAGTGCAAGAAGTCAAAAAAAAACTAGCTAGAATGAAAAATTTTAGAAAAAAATACACTTTGCATTTTACAAATTGTTAGTATCGATATTATACTGATGAGAAATATCGTTTGTTTATGAAAATATCTAACTGCTTGGATACTATACTACATATATTCAAAATATTAATTAGCGTTCATGACAAATTTTTTTTTATAATTACGTGACACATCAAAAATTATACATAATAGGTATTATATTAGTTATCGGTATGTTTCCAACTGCTAGAAAAGAGCAATTTCAATGTAGTCGGTTTCTTTTCAAATATTCTACGTATGACATATATAATTTTATTTTTCTCGGTGCGACATAACGCTTACGTATACATTTTTGAATGTGTTCACCCGTTCAAAGGCTGTTCTAATGGACAAAAGGTCAAAAATGTCAAATGCGTCGGTGGAAAGGCAACGTTGGAGGAGAGCTGGGACAAATTTACCATCGATTTTTCCTGTAATTTATCATAGGACCGTGCTTCTCTTCGCGCACTCACATATTCCTCGCAGCTGTTCATACAACAGATCCTCGCACGTTGTCTTCCGACTAAGAAACCGCAACATAAACGCTTCTTTATATCCATCAGATAGCGACTTAATATATCAACACCGTAAATTGTGCCATTACAACTCTTATCTGACCAATTCGTCTGCGAGTGCTCTACTCGCAAATCGCGCATATAATCACAGTTTTCTCGATGTGTTTTGTGTGTGTGTGTGTGTGTGTGTGTGTTGTGTGTGTGTGTGTGTGTTGTGTGTGTCTGGTTAAAACAGAATTGTTAGCTAAAATAGAACCGAGAGTATCGCAAAGTATTTGCGTAAATTGATTGGAAGTGCGTCTGTAAATGATATCCGTTTTGATATCATCATAATGTGCATTCCATTAACTGTTTTGCATGGAAAGAATGTTTTCGCTGAAGTATTTAACAATTTAACTGTAAGATATAAATCTGAAAATAATTTTGTTGGACTATCGAAATAATTATGTAGGAATTTTAAACATGATGAGTACTGCTGCAAAAAGTTTTGATATTCTAGCAATCAGTTTAAGCGTCTTACATAATAATTATTTTGGTAGTGGAGTTTGAAGCGTGCAAACAAAGTTATTTTTAGATCTTTATTTTGCTAAATTTTTAGATATTTTAGCAAAACCATTCTTTTCGTGAATTTCTTTAAGAATTTACAAAGAAATCGTCGGAACTGTTTCTTACTCATTTTGATGAACTTTGAATACGTATACTGTGGAATATAAAAAAATATTACATCCCCATATTTTTTTATCTGCTTATTTCAAGATTCAGAGATCGAAAGAATTCATGAAAATAACGGGTTTTTTTATTTTCAGCGAATACCTTGAAAACTATGAGGTATATAAAAAATGTTTTCTATGAAGTTTTATGGTATTTCATACTTTTAGTATATCCACATTTTTCGAAAATAAAAAAAATTCGTTATTTGATGGGTTGTGTGACGTCTAAACCTTAATAGGCAAATAAAAATATATATAGGTTCAATATTTTATTCTTTACAAGTATCCAAAGCCCAACAAAATCGATCAGTTCCGACGATTCCCTTGTTAGTAGTAAATATTTTAAAATTGCGTATTATAAGAGGAAACGACGATATAACGCGATAATTACTCTGACTTCGCTGAAATTTGATGTGGTTATTGATACCGTTGAACATGTGCAGAAAATTATTTACTTACTAGAATTATCCTCTAAATGTAGATAACATTCATCTGCATGTTGAGGATAATTCTTGACAGTAATGCAATTTCCGGATTAATAAGCGTTATTTATTAGCTTTCTAACATAACGTGATTATAAATAATGACCACACTTGATTCACTGCAGAAATCATTGATTTTGATTAACTAGATAACTTTCCTAACTAGCTTTGAATGTAAAATAATTGCATTAAATTACACATAGAAGTAGGAGAATATAATTGATAGGTCGTTTATTTGAAATCAATTTATCTCACGCTTTAATGATAATGTCCCACAAAGTGGCTACATTATTACAGTCTAGAAGAGAACGTATTGAATGTGCTCGCCCTAATTTTTTACGTCGACATACATGCACGCACATTTGCGACACGCGTCGGTGTTGAAATAATTGCTGAATCGTCGGCTCTCTGAGCTGTTAGTGTTTCCAGACATGTCGTGAAGCTTTAAGAGGAATTTAGAGCGAATCTAATAAGCGCCAGCGTGACGACGGATGGCGCATTAAAGCTTGGTCGCGACGTTTGGACGAGAAAAAAAGAAACGGGAAGCTTAACCTTCTGAAAGTTAAGGCGATCAAGTCGGCCCTCGTCCCTTTCGTTCGTCTCGCCTCTCGCCCTTACATGGCATCGTGATTTGTTGCGTGGCGTCTTTCTTACGCTGTCTGTACCACTTGTTCTGTTAATGACTTCATGTTTCGCCTACAGGATGGCCTGAGCCTCGGAGCAAATCTTCCATGGACCGTTTACGAAAATCGGAAGATGACCCGCCGCCGCCGTGCATCTTTCCCGGATTTCCGCATCGACGAGGTCGCCGGCGATCCACCGTGATCAGGCTGGATTTCAGGTAAGTAGTGCTATTATTCTTATTCGAATTTATTTACGCTCGTGTGAATGTCTTCATATAGGCGTGGTACAGAAATAATACAATTTAACATGTACGCGAAAGATATACGTATTAAATTTTTAATAATAGTATGATGAAGTAGGCATATGATGGCAAAAAGTTCTACCTGAATGTACAATTTAAAATGGGCATGACTCATGTGTTGAGCTTTAATTGGTGTGAATTCAGCGTGTCGAGACTTATTTCTCTAACTCGATCATGCCAGAATTAGAAAGTACAAAGGTCAGCAAAGTATCAGCAAAAATGTGAGGAAATCGTGGATGTGATTAAAAATACGGAGATTCGAATCTTTCAGATTTTGGAGAGGGAATCTCAAATTCAGATATTTATTCGTCTTTGAATGTTTTTATGCCCGTTTTCATTAACTTTAATTTCGGTTCAACTTACTCGTCTTTTGTTAATTATTAGAACTAGAAAAAGAAAGTCGAAGAGTAAGTTAAACTTTAGTTTAGCCGTCCTGAAAACATTCGACGATCAATGCATGTCGAACGTTTTTAAAGCCAAATTGGAAGAATCCAATAACATTAAACTTTTCGGAGATAAGAGGTCAGATATTATAAATTATTCAAGATACTCACGTTGAGAATATATATTCGAGCCGGACATCCTGTGTGGCATCGAGCTCCACATTTGAATAACACGCAGGTCTGAGATACCGCTTGAAAGCGCGCTTTCTGCGTGCAAAATATGAAGCGCGCTCGCGGAAGATACATCGAGAGTAACTCGCTGCACGCGAGTGAGTTACGATATAATTAGGCGCCGGTATGCAAAACGGGAGATACTCGGTCGTTAGAACACACAGGTGGCATTGATGAATTTATAAGCGCTGTTGAAGGTAACGATTAGACGTGAAACGTTTACAGTAGTTACTATCTCTTAATCTTTATGAGTATGGATTACTATCAAAATAAAGTCAGATAAATGTACATACATCAAGTAGCAGAAGATAGTAAGAAGTTTCTGGAAAATTTAGAAGTATTATTTAAACGTTACAAGAATAACAAACTTTAGGAAGATCAGAAATAAAAAAAAATAGAAAACTGAACAGATCACAAGTTGTAAAAAAATAAAGAGTTGAGAAAAGATACATTAAAACTCTTTCAAAATTGATTTTGAAAGCTCACTTGGACGCGAAGAAAAAAACCGCTCGTTCGCAAAAAAAATCAGATAATATAAATATAATAAATGACTACAAAAAAAGACTGAGAAAAAACGTTACTATTTCAACAAAATATTAATTGATTCAACTAAATACAGCGGTCACAGGCTGTCAAGCAAATATTTGTTTAACAAATAAATATTTGTTAAACAAATAACACGTTTTGAAACATGATTTTGTTAGCTTAAATATATAAATATTTGAATTAAATAATTACTACACAATTGGAAAAAATGTGTTGAATTTAACATAAATCGCATGTCCCAAACGATCCACTCAAATTTCTGAGTTAATTTTACACAAGATGAATATGTTAAAACGTAACACAAATATTATGTAAGAGAATAAATACAAAGAAAGATAACATCGACACAGTTTGTAAACATACTGTGGGAACATTTTTTTTTTCAAAAGATTAACATTTATGATATGTTGAATTAACACATCTTTCATTCATTTGTTTTGGAATTTACGTTTTAAAACACATTATTTTTATGTTACTTGTTCACTTACTCATAAATTGTCATTTTGATACTAAGAAACATTGAATATCAATTTCACAAAAAATCTTTAAATAATATAATCACATTATGTTAAATTAACACTCGAATATGTTAACAAATTCAACACAAACTGTTAACACAAACGTGAGTGGACCGTTTCCAACACAAATATACAAATTTTTTTACTGTGTACGACCTAAATGTAATTAAGTTAACAATTTTTTTTCTCAGCGTAGTAGAATAGTAGAAAGTTTTCAGAAAAATTAAAAATTTATTTAAAAGTTACAATAATAATAAAAATTCTAGATAGATTAGAAATAAGAAATAGAAAATTAAATAAATCAGAAGTTATAAAAATAAAGAATTGGAAAAAATAACATTAGGTCTTTTTCAAAATTTATTTCGAAAATTCACTCGGAAAAGAAAAACTCCCGTTTTTACATTATAAGAGTAAACAGTTTTGTCTCGGATTGACAGGTTCTTATTAAGTCATGGAACTCTAGCGTCGCCTAAGATCGATTCGCGCGATATGCGTAATGATAGCGTGCAATTTGAGCCGCGGTGTATTTTACGGATTAATTTTAAACGGGACGAAGCGAGAAGACCGGACGAGCAAGAAAACGTCTATTCTCGCGCGAAATAAGATCCTTCGGTCATCAGCTCGTCATCTTAACGACTTTCACCGATGCGTACACCACGGATAACGCCGAGTGGTTTATTCTAATGCGAACACCTCTCGTAATAATTCTCTCGATGTGTGCGCATCGCGCGCACCAAGCTTGCAGAACGGGACATCAATCCTCGCTCTCGTTACCTTCGATGCTCCGGGCAGAGAATCCCTTGTTATCCGCGGCCGTCTCTCTTTATACGATGCGCATGCCGATGCCGTTGCATAATTACCGGGTTTCGATCAGGCAAGTGCACCGTTGCGTTTTCGCGTCGGTTCCCTCGAAAAGAAACGTGGGATTCCGATCTTCCGGGTCGCGCGTGTCTCGTCTTTTGGTCGATTTTTTTCTCGAAACGTGGCTTCGCGTAATATTCTCTCTCGTACCTAAATCTTCACTCTCGCATTGTTCGTTATGCGGCAAAAGTGACATGATTAAATATGTATTATAGTGATATAAAAGCAATATAAAATTATTACATATGTGTTATAGCGATATAAAATGAAAAACTTATTTTTTAATTTTGAAGATAAAACTTCTCTTTAAATCTTTATTTTTAGATGTTATAGTTCTTTTATTTAACGGATTAAACGGCTTCTAGACGAGTAATATTATTGTACAATATACAATTATTATATAATAATTTTGTACAATATTGATATCCCTATTCTTTAGAAAATTCAAAACAATTTTAATATAGCCTCCAGACGATCAATGAGAGAGAGAGAGAGAGAGAGAGAGAGAGAGAGAGATTGCGTAATTCGTAATATCTCAAATATTGTGTAATAACATTGGTCGTTCAGGAGCTCGAAGCTGTTTTAATAAAAAAACAAAGAATGTAATATGTGAATATAAAGATTTAAAATAAAATTTTACTTTTAACCTTTAGACTACCGGCATTTTTTCATTAAAATTATGATTTTTTCCTCAAAAATTTTTCTATAAAAGTAACATACACATGACACAAAATTTCGAGATTTTTGCAAAACCATAAAATGGCTTTCCCGACAAGGAACGTACGATCAAATATGAAAAATGTTTATTTTCTCAAAAATAGTGTATTTGGGGGTTTTTGGTATCGCTGATTCCAATTTTGAGCATAGATTTAGGAAATCTCGAACCCTAAATGTAATATTGACAA
>NW_017256957.1:2973753-3008212 GCF_001594055.1 Mycetomoellerius zeteki | reverse complement strand
TATATTACAAGTGTTATGACAAGAGGTACATATTTCATTTAATGCGTTTATTGCATTTAGTGCACTGATTTCAATCTGCGCACTTTGTATGCTTTGGGCATAAATCTCGTCCGCTAAAAGTGCCGTATATCCCAAACAGGTGGAATATACGAGACAACAAACTAAACAAAGAATATGAAAGCAAAGCACTTGTATTTTGCTATACAACATGCTTTACTTATTCCTCTATACGTATGTAACACGAAATAACCACTAGATCTTGTACACGCCCTACAGTAATCATTTTATATAGATTATAATTTATGATGGGGCGCTACTTATTACAGTGATAAATCGAATCAACTCACAATAATTTCATTAATATTAACAGTAAGAAGTTGAAATTATAACTCAATACTAATATAACATAAAGGCATGTAGCAGAGTAGTTGCGAGAAAATTACTCCCATTCCTTCTATTTTTGTTTACTTCTGCGGCGTAAATCCCAGCGCGGCGTATTTGCCGGAGTTATCTTAAATGAATATAAACGTATAGACTTATGCAGAGAACTTTCCTTTATTTAGCATTACCCAGAGCTAACGACATAGACGTAAAAAGTTTATAGCTCCTTTTTTTACTTTTCTTTTTTGTTTGGTTTTTAAACTTATTCTTTGTATTTTTTTTACTTTTTTCTTGTTTTATAATTTTTTTACTTTTTTATATTTTTTATTTATTTTGTATATTTTTCAACACCTATATATTTTTATATATTTTGGGCAACACACACATATATATGTTTAATACAATTAGTATTTAAAATGCCACCAAAAATGGTATTTTAACCCCACACTCAAGAGCCATAAAAGTGGCTTTCCCGGCAGTCTAGAAGTTAAGAAAGGAAGCTACAAAATAGATTTTCCGGTTCGTTTTATATTATTATGATACATATAATGATTTTATGTCAAGTTTTCTACAATTTAAAATAAGTTTTCGCAGCTGCATGAAAATATGAAATATAAAAATTAATACACATAAGTCTTTATTTTTCACGTATTTTTCTGTAATTCTTTCCTCTCTTTCTCATTACATTACATAATTATATCCAGTTTTAATTTTTTGTAAACATGTATTTTAGGATTATTAAAGTTGACTATTTCCCGACGCGGGATATCTTTATGCGTCAGAAACGGAAGAACGCGAATCTCTGCAAATTTCTCTTATCTCGAATTTTTCCGTGGTACGAGCGCGGAACAAGTGCTAATTACTCCTGTTTTAATAGCGAAGTAACTGCGGTGCATAAAAATTTCTGCAGCGGGGTTATTAAATTCCCGCTTTAACAGTGGAAGCAGACACAAAGCGTAGAAATGTGAAAAATTAGTCGTGCCGTGCCGTATTGCGGTTATCTTCTGTCTCGCGCGAATGTTTTGCTACACTGAAATAAAAGCGCCCACTTTTTCTGGCAGAACAAGTATATAACGTTTTATAACTGCATAGAGTTAATTATATAAAAATGTAATAATGTACAATATCTCGCTTTTTATCATGACCATGTTGAAATGAATTCTGGTGAAATGAAGCCGAAATTCGACATTTACGAATCTGTTCTTATTTTCTCAAAAATCTCGAGAAGCCTTTGATATTCATAATTCATAAATTATAATAGTAAGTGAAAATGTTAAAATACAAGCAAGTAAAAAAAGTCCATATTTGATCAAAGTGAGTCTTACCGCTTAATAATAATTTTGTATGAACTGTACAATTTAATATTTATCGGTTTTGAAATACAGTCCTAAACTGAACTGGAATATGTAATATCACAAATTAAATTGACAAGCAATTTAATAATATTGCTAATGAAAAAATATTGTAAAGAATTATATTTTTCATAAATTATATTCAAGAGTAGCGTCACAAATTATATAAATTATGAGTTATTATCGGTCGAATGCCGATACTAAAAAAAAAACAAAGTATTTAACATGAATCTCGAGATTATTCACCGCGGGGGGTTAAACGTGCCCGGCTACCTTGCGAGTGCACTTTTATCGTGCTCTGCGACGAATAAAATCGTTCGGCGCGGCGAAACGATTTAAGAGAGAGTCCACACGTCGCTCGTCGACGTTGACGTCCGTGAAGGTACAATAACTCGTGCATCACCCGCGTGCAAAGTTAATCCCTTGCCAGTGAGGGGATGAATCCCCCCCTCTCTTCTTGTCCCTCTCCCTCCAGAAGAAAAAAGTAAAATCGACGGCGAACAATAAGCAATCTGTGGCAGGTCCGTATGGTAATTATGTTGAGTCTGGACGTGCACGGATACGATTACTGCATAGGCCTTCCGCGGATCACATGCGGTACACATTACATACGGTATGCGGTCGTTTACCGGAACGAGTACACAGGGCGTCCCAGAATCCACGCACTTTCCCGCAATAGTGTATCTCCGAAACAGGACCAGGAAAAGTCATGATTTCTTTGTCGTTTAGTTTTTGTTAGATACAGTCAAACAATATATGGATTTAATAAATTAAATTTTAATGATGTGAATAATTAAGAAAGCTTTATTATAATATTAATTATATTATAATTATATTATAATGTGTATATAATTATATTATAAAGTGAAAAATAATGTAATTGGTTGATACAATATCAGTTATATTATAATATTAAATGGAACTTAATGTAATTAGTTAATTATATTTATATTACAATATTGAGTTCCATTTACAGTATTAACTTTATTATACTATTAAGTAGAGCTTTATTTGACAGAGTCATCAATTTGGATTTTAACTTCAAAGCTTTCTACTTTGTTTTAGATTAGAAGTGCAGATATCAATTCTAATCTGATGGAAAATATTGTATTTGAAAGAAAACTCAATATTTCTGAAATTCTTTGAATATGTCTATTGCGTATGTATTGCTGGAATGTCTGTGACACAAAAGTCTTTCTTATTGTCTCTTTTGTGTTCGACTGCTATCGCTCTGACAGAGAAGAAATAAATCCAGCTATACAAAATTTTTTTATTGAAATTCACAGTATAAATCTTAAGAATAACTTCTTTTGGAAAAAAATATGCATTGCTTTTTGTTTGCTACATTCTGTTTATTTTATAGACAGAAATTTCAAATTTGTAAACAGAATTCGTGAATATTTGGAAATGAATTAGCGAATCAGTCTGAAACTAAAGCGATCGTTTTAATGACGAAATAGTCATTTCGAATAATAACTTGAAGTCTTTCGTTTTAACTTTAATCGTTCCGAAATTTCTTTAACTGGCATTCACGGATCCAATGTATTTTAAATTAATGTATCGTCGCTTAAAGTTCACCTAATTAAATGATTATTTTTCTTTTCTTTTTGAGGATTAAAATCTGAGGAATAAGATTATGTAACTTAAAATTATGCAGGGTTGTGGAAAACATTTGTTATAAACAATTTTTCACAACGTAGTTGAAGGAAATGTCAACTGGATCGGCGAATTAGGGTTAAAAGTATTACATCGAACGCGTTTTGCGAATCACCGTGTACAATTCGTCCGCAGAGCAAGAGCACTAATTGTAAATGCATATACAACGATTTTATACGCGCGCTTGTCGTGCGCAACGTATATTGGATCGGTCAAATATCGAGCGATAACCTGGAACGAACGAGAGCGGGCGACCGTTCACGTTTCCGAGGTGCGAATTCAAAACCAAGGCAGAACAACGCGACGCGATTAATATCGATTATTTACGACGCGCTCGTATGGAAGAGCGAGGGTTTAATCGTTCGCACGCGCGTTACGTCCATTAGATGCGCTTCGAAAACGAACGCGTCGGAGAAATCTGAAGGGCAGGCCACGCTGCGACGTGCGAATGTCCTTTGATCTTTACCGCGCGCGCGAAACGTGTGTTTCCGCATCGTGCATCCCGCCGAGATGCATCCGTGCGCAATTGGATCATCATCATGTGCATTAAAGCGTTTTGCACATCGTGTATCTCTTAATCTGTCAGTACTTCGCGGGGACCATCGGTATCTCGTGTCGGAAATCTGACAGGGCAGCTTTCGATAAGACGAGCAATCTGCACCTGCAATATCATGCGCTGTAAATGAAAAAAATTAATTCTGTTTGAAAAAGTATACGAGTATATCACTCCGCCTTATTTCAAAAATGAAACAATTAAAAAAAACATGATTTTTTAATTATTACAAGAACGAGTTAAATAAATGTTATTATATCAATTATCACGAACAATTATATTTTTAGATTTAGTTAAATTTTCCGAAACTTCAGCAAAATCATTGTTTCCGTGTATATTTTAATAGTCAATAATTTTTTGTAAAGTTAAAAAATAGAATAAATTTCTCCTTTTCCAGGAAACTTAATTTTTTTATTAAAGCGGATCTTTGTGCTTAAATTTCTGTGTGAATTTATACCTGATTTTACAGAATGTACATAAATTACATGTA
This sequence comes from Mycetomoellerius zeteki, assembly GCF_001594055.1. NCBI lineage: Eukaryota > Metazoa > Arthropoda > Insecta > Hymenoptera > Formicidae > Mycetomoellerius > Mycetomoellerius zeteki. Next base: position 3,003,780 of record NW_017256957.1, on the reverse strand, counting down.
TATATAAATCACACAGAAATATTTAAACACTAAGATTCGCTGTGACCGAATATAAGAATTTTTGTATTTAATTAGATTTATTCTCATAGATCTAAATTCGTATCATATTGTTTAATTTTTTAAGTTGTGTCTTTTGAAGCAAGAGAGCGATATTTGGCTTAAAAAATATTTTCAATAAAGCAAATGCAATTTCGTTAGCCGAACATTTCTGTTCTCCAGTAATCTCTTTATAAAGACATCCAATGGCGAGGCGAACTTAATTAATTTGTTTTATAAGAATTGAATAGAGAAACGGAAAATCATTAACTTTCTCGAGCGTCTGTTACCTCATCGGCAAACGACGAAGCCGGCGGCATCAAAGTTTCCGTCGTATGCACACGCGTGCGTTTATCAATGGCGATACGCGGATTTGAAACAAAATTACATACTTTCAGAGTAGTCCACGTACGCGATTAATAACCCTCTCGTGCGTCGTATCTCCGCGACTTTCAAAGGCTCTAATGACGCTCGAGGCGAACTCGTCGGGTAATTGCAAATCGAGCGTTTCTATTCCGCGCGAACGCGCGTCCCGATCGATTTATTTCAAGCCGGTACCGAGAGGTTCCCTCGAGAGAGAAGGAGCGAATGTTCCCATCGGAACTGAAGATAGAATCGCCGCAATGAACTCGCACTCGTCTCATGAGTACGTACAAGGAATACTATTCATAAGTCGAGCAGGACTTAAGAGCAGCTCATGGCGCCTCTTGGCGTGTAGTCACCTCGTAATTTTCATCGTTGGATTTTTTTTCTGCGAACGCGTATTTACGAATATCGGCATTGCACGTGCTTCTAGCCAGTCTCGACGTTTTACCGAGACCGGGATATGCGAAGCGAAATTGCGAGGCGCGTCAAAGAAAATGATTTATTGCACGTTAATCTTGTGGTCTTCGAGGTAATAAACCATACAGTTAGTTTTTCTTACATTAATTTCGAATATTATATCGTTACGATTTAATTTCAAAAACATTGGAAATTAAATCTTAACGATCCAACGTTCATACTATATGATATACTATAAGATACCGTCTGAAGTATGTAAAACATATTTTATATTATTTTCGCATTATCTTTAAATGTAGTCTAAAGATTTTATATTATTTTTGCGTTGCCTTTAGATGTGATCTTTGAGGTAATAAGTCATACAGTCTTTTTTATATTAATTTTGAATATCATATAGGTACGATTTAACTTTGAATGTTTTGCAAATTATTGTGTAACGATCTGATTCAAAATTAATATAAAAAAGACTTTGTACGATTTATTACCTTGAGGACTACATACATCTAAAGATAATACGAAAATAATACAAGTATATCGTAAAATATGTTTTATATACATCAGACAGTATAGTATTATAGTCTTATAGTATATCATATAAAATAAATGAACAGAATAAGAATAAAAAGATAATATCTTTTAATAAGAACGTATTTTTACGAGAAACATCTTGGAAAAATAATTGTCGAGTAATAAGTCTACGCGCGATTATCTCTTATAGCTTTCTTCTTTTTTTACAACGGTTGTCCTCCTCGTCTCATAAAGAGATTATCAATCTCCCAAGAGCGAAATTCGCGTCGAAGCAACGGGCGCCTTGTAGCTTTCGTCAAGGGTATATATTTCTCCGTCACGTGATCGCGCACGTACGGATCGCGGTGTACTTTGTCGATTCGAGGATATCGAGACGCACGTCGCTTCGGACCTCTCACGAATTCGTTATCGAGGCCTCGGTAAGTTGATTTCCATGTCGTTATCTGGGTCTATTAAGACAGCCGCATTAAAGACAGTCACATGGCCGTTGCACCACTCAATATGCCGCATAATTTTTTTCAATCTTGATGTTCCACATTCAGCTTTTCCGGGAAATAAGAACGTTTTCAAATATTCTTATTTCATAAGTATCATAGTGTTTGTGACTTACGTGTATATGAACCACGTGATCGAATTTTGAAGGAAATAAATTTATGGATAAATCTATCCTTTATTTTTAGAAAAAACAATTTTACTAAACTATCTAAAAATTTATCTGGATACGGATCTGAATTTCGTTGGATCATTAAAATACACTGAAAAAAATTTCTGGTTGAAAATAGACGAATCAGAATTTTCTGGTTAAATTTATTAGAATTTTAGTTGAGATAATTATATCAATCAGAATTCTAGTTATCTCAACTAGAATTCTAGTAGATTTAATCAGAAAATTCTGATTCGTCCATTTTCCACCAGAATTACTATTTAATTTAACCAGACCATTTTTCTCATAGTTATGTAAAATGCTTAAGTGTATAAAAATTTTAACGTTTTAAATAGCTTAAACATCTTACATAGTAATTTTAATGGTCCAAAAACGAAATTATTAGATCTAAAAATAATTTGTTGGATTATCAAAATAATTATATAAGAAACTCAAGCCTAATTTTGTAAACAGATTTGGTATTCTAGCAACCAGCTTGAGCATCCTATATAATTATTTTAATGATCCAAACAAAATTATTTTCAGATCTGTATCTAGCTCAATTTTTAAATTCAACAAAATCGTGCGTTTCGTACGTCATTAATTAATATAATGTTTGAAATCCTAATGACTTCATGCGTTGCATCATTAATCGACGAAAAAACTTCCGGTAACATTATTAAGAATATAATTGAAGTTACAATGCGTTCACGCGTTATTAAATATTAAATTATTAAATATCAAGAATGCAGTGGAAGTGAGATTTATAAATAAGATGGCAATATATTGCTTTTGTTATTACATTCCCACGTTGTGTTCTCGGAAAGAAGTTCGCGGCGAGTAATGCACGTTCTGTGCCACGGCCAAGAATTTGTGAGCGCGCAATGCATTCGTACTGCATCCGCGACCCTTGTTCTCGTGTGCCGAACAGGTGGTTGCGATACAAACCGAGTTTGAAATACGGTCGACCCTGTAACAGCCGGGAAATTGCGCGAGACCGATTCTTATTCGACTTCGTTCCACTACTATGTACTCATAGGCAGACCGCTTGTACATAGAAAGAATGATTTTGCTGAAGTATCTAACAATTTAGGTGGATAAAAATCTGAAAGTAATTTTAATGGTCTATCAAAATAATTATATTGGATGCTCGAACCTACTAGAATGTTAAAACATTTGAAGTTTTGCAGTGTATTATACTTGAACGTCCCATGCACATAATTATTTTGATGATTCATATTTTTTTTCAGATCTGTACACTGAGAAAAAAATATCTTAATGAAATTAAAATATTTTTTTCTCAGTGTAGCTATCTAAATTTTTAGATACTTCAGTTAAACCGTACTTATGAATTTGAGCAGAATGACTTTTTTTCACAAATCATTTATGAATAGATGCCGTTAAAGCGCATTACTCAATTTCGTTACATTATACATATAGTATTTCGCTCGTAAGACATAGTGCTCACTAAACGTTTTACCTTATTTGTAGACCAGAAAATTACAGCGCTGAAATTACGCGTGTTACTCTCAACCAGCTGAGAAATATAGGCGATAAACTTATTTAAGTCTTCGTAAAATTTATCACGAGTCGAATAGTTTGAGAGACAACGTTATAAACTTAAAATATACCTCTAAACTTTCTTTTTCATTTTGAAATGAAATAAATAAAGCTGTTAGATGGAGTCGTAGATTAATAAATTTTACGAACAGTGGAAAAGGAGGAGATAGAGGAAAAGATATAGGAAATGTTCGAGCAGCTGTATAATAGGATTCCACTAGAGGCACGAATAACGTTTCAAGCGTAGATTTATCCGACTGCGGTCGCTTCCGGTGATCAATAATTTCCTAAGCTTCGGTTAAATGACCCGCGCGACTCGTCTGTTTCTCGCGGCTATTTGCGGCCGCGGCGATGCGTACGCTTGAAACGTGTTGCCACAAGCGAGTCATTGACTCTCGTTTCTCTCGGGCAGAACTTGAAACTGATGAGAATTTGACAGTCCGCGCAGAGCACACGATTATGCATTACGAGCGCGTCCCGATGTTTCCGGCAATTGCGTGCAATTTAGAAACCCGGCGTTTATGCTTAACGCACGCGTCAGGTTCTATCTACCGTGAGTCTGTTTGCGTGCGAGTCATTATCGCGGTCGTTGTCGTATCTCGAGAAGACCCACACCCCATTACCGGCATTGTGTCTGTATCGACCAGTCATCGTTCGACTGTGCTAAATGCAGCATCGAGTTGCAATGACAACGACGAAGCTGACGCTCATTCACGCCATTCCACGCACCTCCGACAGACGTACGCATTGTCTACAATTGCAAATGTCATACAGTGCGTCGAGCCCAATGCGATCGATTATATCGAATCTTTCCAGAGCTGAAATTTTAATTCCAACTGTCTACATCAAACTCTGTCCGAACATGTTATTTCAGTAAATGATAAGACGACTTTATCAAGCATACTTTTCTTTTCTCAGTTCTATTATTTACAAATGTGTGTATCAGTCTATAATATTATTTTGCACAGTAAAATCATTTTTTATTTGTGTTAAGGTATCGATCCTTGTTAAAACTTTTCTGTTAAATTTTGAACATATCCGAGTATTAATTTAACATAATGTACCTAATTGTTGTAACGTATTTGAATATTTTGTGTTAAAATATTCGGTCTAAAGTTTCAGTCTCACGCTTCCAGACCTATCGGGTGAGTCATCTCTCACTAGTTCTTTCTACATTTGATTATTCAATCATTGTAATCATTAAATGTATATTGTATCGTCAGACTTTATGGAGTCCTCTCATAATATCAGTCTTCTCATAATTTCTCTCATTTTGTACTTGACTGATCAATGGTAGAGCGCATGAAGAATACAACTGGGAGCATGCTCATTTCTGGTCCACTGGAAGTACTCGACCTTTTAATTTATTGAGCTAAAGACTCAAAGTAGAGTCGAAACGTTCAACCAAGTAATTTGAATAAAAAACATTTTTATGCAAATTAATTAGCGTAAAATTACTCTAATTACTATGTGCTTTAACTTATTAGCCTTTATTTACGCTTTAATTTTTATTAAGATATTATAAATGTTAATTATATTGAAGTAATATGCTTTCATCATTTGCTTACAAATTATGTCAGTGTTATATTTTTTATTAATTTTTTACATAATTTGTGTTACATTCTAACGTATTCATCTTATATTAAATTAACACAAAAATTTTGGTGAACTGTTTGAGACACGTGAAACGTGTCATTACATTACATTTAACAAAAATTTTCTAACTCTATATATATATATATATATATATTATTCTTAATAGTATAATATTCTTTTTAACGCTTTCTTTCTTCCAATATATATATAAAATACTCCGTATCGCTATCAATACACTGAAAAAAAGAGTCTGACTATTAATTGTTGAGTGAAATAAATTCTATCGAATATTCGGTTAATATAACCAAAGATAATTTTATTCTTCTAAATATTTAGTAATTATCATCAAGCTTTAATTACAACATTATGTTTAATATAAATATTTACTAAATATTTAGAAAAATAAGATTATTTTTTTATTATATTAACTGACCATTTAATTAAAATGATTTCACTCAACATTGGGTAGCTATTATCAGAGATTATTTTTTTAATGTATTATAAAATTCGAAGATGAAAATTCGGAAATAAAAACACGAGCTATATTAAGTAGCAAAATAGGAACGCGTGTTCAAATACCATTAGAGAGCAAACGAATTCCTTCGCAAGCACACAATACTTTTAGTATCGATTGAAAACTACCCTGCACGACGAAGCTTGCTGTCCGATCGGAATTAAATTAATTTTGTTTGAAGAACTTGAAATTTTCGAGTTTCCTGTTACGGGATTCCTAGTGGCGCACGTCAAACGAATCTCGGGAGGGCAGTGGCCACTCGGAAATTCCATCTAACGCGACCAACGAATCGTGTCGGGTTGCATCGCCATCCGCCGCGCGCCAATCGACTGCAATGACTGCATATTTAATGCCGCGACGCATATCCACGATGCTTTCCCAGTTCGCTATCAATTCAGATCCCAACTCTCGTCATTCTCCCTCTTGCGCTTTGTCGGCGTCGATTGCGGTCCTTCTTGTCGCAGAATGTCTATTGTACGAGTAAATGGTCGAAGGCTCATTCGGCATGCGGCTGTCGAGATCGTCGCGTTGCGTACGGCAACGCTGACGGAATACGCATTGCACGCGCCCGTTGAACACGTGTATTCTTTGCGGAAATCTCCCTCTTGGGTTTTTCTACACCTCACAATTTTGATACGACATGATGGAGAAACAAAGATCTGAGATTTCTTTAACCCTTTTTTTGTCTGCAATCTGAATCTTTTTTGGCACAAGTGAAATTTCACTCTCAAATTTCTTCCTCATTTTTACCCAGATTTCAATTTTTATTAAATAAAGGTTTTGACATTTGAGTTACGTTACAAATTATTTAGTAACGTAATAGAGATGTTAAAAGTTATTCCTAAATTTTTTCACATTCTTTGAAAGTCTAGAACAGTAAAAAAATTTGGACTGGACAAGAAGCACTCAAATTGCAGACGGAAGGATAAACTTATAATATATAAGTAATAATATGGTTCAATAAAATTTTTTAAATTAATAATAATAAAAAAGAAGGGCTATGAGTCAAACAATTTTTGGCTCGTAGCCCTTCTTTTTTATTATTATTAAATTAAACTTATACTGTGTTATAACTTATACTGTGTTCCTACATAATTTGTATTTATATTGTTAAAATAAAAGTGCAATTTTCAGTCCGTAAACTTACTATCTGTTTCGCTTCGTGCGTTAATCTGGCGTATACGCAGAAACTTCCGCACCGCAGCACTCAAACTGAGCGCGATGAAGAGTGCGGTTTAAACTTGAGGGGCAAGAAGCGAGTTGCACTGACGAGAAGTAGCAAGTTGCAACGCCGGCGAAAACCGTCCAAATAAACGCACGCTCGCGTCACTCCCGGAGAAGCGGGAGTTCTAAATTACTTGGTGCCAAGACTAGCGAGCGCGTAAACGAGTTTTATAGAGACCTCCGTGCGTTATCAACGGGTCAAGAGCATCAATTTAACATTGAGCGATGCGTTTACGTACCGCTGATGCGTTAACGCATCTCTCGCTCGCCCGTGGAGAGCAGGCGTTAACGGCTTTACTTAGGCGCGGAATCACGAACAGCAGGCACTTCGCCTTTCTTTCGACGGCTGAAACGCGAGCAGATCCTCCTCTCGCGTCGGACTAATCGCATCGGCGACGACAAGACTCCCATCAACTGGCGGATATTGACGGAGGCCGCCGTCGCGCCGGTTCTCACTTTTTGCTGTTGTTATTTATAGCGGATTTACATAGCCTCCTCAAACTCGTCACGAACTTTTACCGCAAAGCCTGTAATTTACAGCGCGCGCGATCGGCGCGGGAAGAGGCCTGTTTTAACTTTAATACTCTCTCACGTTCTTGTCCTGACGTTTTCAATGGCGTTCCGATCGAATGAGGCGAATGGTAGTAACATGAAAGTAATTTTAATTTAATTCGGAAATTATTATTAATGATCTTGTAGATTAAGTGCCGCTGTCTATGACATTTTTCTCTTTGCATTTCTAATAACGTCGTTATACTTTAGATTTATAACGATTTTATCAAATTATTATAAGTTAATGATGCATATAGTGTTAGAATATTAGAGTTAATTTCTTTATCTGAAATTAATTATAATTAGGCAATAATTTACAGTGTAATAGAATATTGTAGAATCATGATTATGTTCGAGAATCTTCAGGAAGACATGAAACAAGCGTGCCTAGGCATATGTATGTAATATGTGTAAACTTTAAAGCTCCTGTTCACTCACCACTACTATCTCAGATTGTAACATCCGAAGCAAGAAGATACAAAAAAAAAATTCTTACAAAATATGTATTCAAATAGAAATATTTGTCAATAAAAGAACATTTTCTATCGATAGAATCAACTTATAAAATTTACTAAATTAAATTTAAAAACTCTCCTTTTATTTCGGAAAGAAATTAATCATATTTATTGTTTTATATAATTAATTTGACACTTGTCACAGCCGTAAACAAGACTTATTTCGTTTTTTATTATACATAGTTTATTTCCAGATAATTTATTAATTAATGAGATAAAAGTAGAATTTTTGGTATATTTTACAAATCGATTGTATTTATTGAAATATATTTTTATAAGTAATCTTATATAAGTATATTTTGTAAGAATTTTTATTGCGTATTTTCTCACTTTTTATACACTGAAAAAAAAGATTGGCTGCTGCAGCAAATTAGATGGTTAAATATGGCATAGCATTTTTAATTGATTGCAGCAGCCAATTTTGGTTGTGTTAGTCTATCGAAATTCTATATTGACATTGCGGATAGGTTAACGCAATCAAAAATTGGCTGCTGCAGCCAATTAAAAATGCTATGCCATATTTAACCATCTAATTTGCTGCAGCAATCAATCTTTTTTTTCAGTGTAGCAATCTGAGATACGGTATAGTGATGAATAAACAGAAATCTTAAAGATATATATATGCCACATCTCATATATGGCATTATTAAAAATATAAAAATTTTATAAATTGATCATCATTACGCCTGAGTATCTTTGTAAAATTTGAGCATAATTACCTTATTAGTTTAAAAGTTATTTTATTTTTATGTTTGTCGTGATTCTTTTGTATAATCGCGTTTTGTAGAATTTATTTGCAAATTTGATAAGGTCCTAGCATTACAAATTAAATCAACTTTTTTATATATACTATATAATAAAACTCTAATAAATATTCGTACAAAAGTTAATTTGAATCTACTTACTCGTTTAAAGTTATTTATCTAAAAGTGCAGTAAAATATGGTCATTTTTCTGCACAAAGCTACTATAAGCCAAATTATTTATTGTTTTGTTTTTTTACAGTTGGTTTCAGATGTATTTATTACAAAAATTTGTTGGCTGATGTTAACCGATACTGGCTTTTTTTATCTGATTTTTTGGCCGATAGTTTTAGCTGAATTGTACAGCCAAAACATTTAGCTTAAGAAGCAAGCGTTGTCGCATCGAGCCGAAATCAGGTAGTCGCTGATACCACTTTTTGCCGTGCTTATTTGTATCTTATAAAACAAAATATGCCTATATCCATTCACAAATAGCAAGTTTGTCCCGAATCTTTTTTTTTGTTATAATACATCTCAAATCCTACAATATAAGCTTTAATATATTTGACAAGCAAAGTATTTGTTTAAAAAAAAAACGTAAGCATACTAATGTAGAATTTATATAAACTGCATATAAATTTATTTTACAGTATCATTTTTTAAGACGAGAAATTTCCTAAGATATTTCCAAAGCAAAATGTTAAAAATTTTTAATTTCATTATCCTGTTTGTGAAAGTTTTAAACCTGTTCCATTTATCAAATTCTTGATCGGACCATCCTGACAATTGCTGTTGCATTCTGTAAACATAATCATGGTCACAGACCGACAAGATCTAATTTGCATAGAATGTCATTTAACGGCGTAATCGCGGCGAGTCAACCGTGTTGTGTAATCGTATCGTGCACGTGCACTGGCGACATTGCGTCATTTGCGTCCAAACGTGCCGCGATAACGCGTTCTCTCACCTAGTCCTAGGTGACGGTGGCGACAAGTGTAAATCGTAACGTGTAAATCTCCGTGTAACGTTTACAAATTTCCCTCCTCCTCACGATGCAGCCGGTCGCGGCATAAAGCGGCTATTGTGCTGCATCGCCGGGCGATTCGGGGACGCCGGCGTCGTAAGATAATTTTGAAAAAAATGGGTTACACGCTCTTATCCGCCCGACGAGTTTTACGAGCCTGTCAGGCGACGACGGTGTCATCGACTTTACTGCCACACCAGGGTCGGACAACCTGACACGTATAAAGTTGCTGGGAAAGTCGTGAATAGTGATAAGTACTCAAAGTTCGAAAGAAAAAGATCACGCGATACGAAGTCTCTTGATATATAGCTCGCATTTTGTAAAGTCGCAGATGAAATTCTCGTTATTGATAAGAGTTTCTGCGATTCTTGTTACATCGTTTTACGCGTTCGAATGTACAACGTATGTAGATAACCACGTCGGTAGGACGATGCCGGAAAAAATCAAGCGAGTTGAATGCATTTAGATATCGCTCGGTGAAATCGAAAAATCACACGAAGAAATCATAAGGGACTCATAACCATACGAATATAGTTAAAGGTTAATTCATAATATAACTATATTTTTTGCATATAACAGCGATTTCAATAAATACATTAATCAGTCGATATGTGAAATGCAACTATATGATTATTTCTAAATAGATATGGTCAGATGAAGCACATTATAAATTGCACGAGTATGATGGTATAGCTATATTAAGTCCTCGAAATAATTGCTGATTTTATAAATTAAAATATGTTCATGCCAAGTATCTTTTTAAGGCATAAATAAAATATTATGTATGTAGACATATATATGCCTACTGCAGCTTTACGTGTTTCGAGTATACAAGTATGATCAGTTTAGCCATAGAATAGAATAGAACGCACCCAACCTGATTTAAACAAATGACTCATACCTGTGATCATGTTTTTGTCAACGCATTTTGCACAAGTTGTGACGTTATTTTGTGGGATATTTTCATAATGTAAATATATATTACATTTACATTGTATTTTTCATATTGTTTAAGGACTACACTATTCATACTCTCTAAATCTGAATCAGTGGATAATCACTGATATCAATGCCAAGATATGCTGGTAATCAGTGAATGAAATGTGAGATCCTCAATCTAGCTAATTTTTATTATGTGATCTACCTTGTTTTTGTGCATAAATTCAATGAATATGGTATTGGAATATTTATTGAATTTATGCACTAAAACAAGGTTAGTTAGATCACATAATAAAGATTATATGGTATAATAAAGATTATATAATAATATCACATAATAAAGATTACATGGTATGATTATTCTAACCATATTCTCTTGTAGGTATTGATTATATAGTATGGCTATTCCAACCATACTTTCTGAGGAATTGTACTATATAGTATATATAGTAGGATTATACTGTACATATCCAACTAGTAATACGGTACAATTACGCTATTGTGATAATTTATATAAATTAGAAAAATTTGAAAATCTCAATCTAAAAACTGATAGATACGCTATCACTAAGAAAGTTAGGTTATCCATAATTGTATAGTTGCAATATTAATACGGTATGGTAGTGGCTATATTAAGCATATAATATGACTGAATTAACCATATTTATGGCTAATACTTGTAATCTTTTCTCTCCGTGCATTCATGGATTAGACTATTTATAGTCCGTTATTATTTTAAGACCGTCTTAAGTAACGTCTTAAGATGCTAATACGGCTGTATCTTGGTTCATGACAACTTAAGATTGTACTTAAGACGGTCTTAAATATAAGATCCAACTATGAATATCAGCCGTGATCAACTGCAACAGGAGCTGTGTTTTAAAATTCATTGCAAATGCTGAAAATCTATAATGTACGTTACATAAACTGTATACCTAGATTGACGCTGGCAGTGAATTTTGGAACTCAGCCAAGAAGATCATTGTGACACTTAATCTCGGTAGAAACTGCAATATGATTTCTCGGGTTGTATCGATCGCATTACAGCCGTCATACAAGAAATTAACATAAAAGAGTTAGCCTTTAAAGATTGTTTTTGTATTAGGATATGTAAGGAAAGATGGAAACTATCTTTTACTTTAACGCATAATTTATTTGAAACATATTTGATGCTTGCAGCGTCAGCCATATTTTCGATGACATCGTAAATCAATTTGACGACTCTTAAATGCGTTCATTAAATTCAATTCGCATTCATATGGTTTCACAAGCATAATCGGTTACGTTTCGTGTATCTTAAGTGGAGTCAGTGCCGTAATACAGGTCATCGAAGAAATATACGATATCGAACGTGCCATGATTTCTGTTTTTGATGTTTCGTGTTGGTTTCCTGTATTGAAACAGACACGGATTACGTTATTTTTTTTTACGTAAAATAACATCGACCGGTATTCATAATCCATTTTTACTTCAAGATCGTCTTGAGTAATATCTTAAGATGCAACTCTAATTAATATAGCTCTTTGATTGGTTTATGACATCTTAAGATTGTACTTAAAGATAAGAACGAACTATGAATACCAGCTATCATATGTTTTAATTTATATTTATATCTTACGAATTACTCCATTCATCTTACTTTAGATTACTGTCGATATTTATTCGTTCTCATGCTATAAAATTGAATCAGAATTGACGTGAAATATTTACCACGACAGAGACATGTTTTTATTAGCGTTTACTACGTTCCATTAATTCCATTTATAGCTCATCCGGCGAGGAATATCTTCGCGCGCGTGTCCCGAACGGATGCAGTTGTTATCGCTATTTTAGCAGTTGCAAAATCACAACTCATTACTATGTTCCCCATCGAATCACATATTACGACGTGCCTATAATACCGTTCCGCACGTGACATACCGCAACTTGAATAGGAAAACCAGCGATTTCCGGCATTATTTACGAGTCTATTTCAAGTTGGGGGTAATAACGCAAGGATAACGCGTTAAAATGACATTTCTGTGGTAACATTCAGGGAAAGACGTGCGAAATTTCGCATAGTTTCGCATTGCAATCAATAACTTACATAAATAAAAACATACTTCAGTATGTTTTGTAATTTTTTGTAAATTACGATGTGCACTGTTAAATCTATACTGTCAATTTTATCTAATTTTATCTAATTTAAATTGCTACTGCTCCTCAATGGTGTCAAATTTAATCATTGTTTTAGTATAAAATAACGATATATTAAGTAGAAGCAGTGGTGATTTAAATTAGGTTAAAGACACTATGGATTTAACAGTGAGTTCTGAGAAAAAAAATTGTTCGTTTCAGTCAATTTAGTTTATTACTTAATTTTTTCGATGAAGAATGTATGTATTTAAGTCACATTATTTGATTTAAATACATTATACATTCTCCAACGAAAGAAATAAAGATATAACTAAATTAATTTATTCAAATAAAACAACTTTTTTCTTACTGTGAATATACGGAAAAATTTACTGAAGTATCTAAAAACTTAGGTACTCTGAAAGTAATTTTGTTCTATCAAAATGAATATGTAAAAAATTCAAGCACACGATAAGTAACATGTTAATACTATAAAAAGTTATGACTTTTATCAATTTAAATTACATAATTAGTTTATTCTAATAAAATTATTTTCAAATTTATACCTAGCTAAATTTTTAAATACTTCAGTAAAACCGTTTTTTCCGTCAAACTTTTAAATCTTATACAACATATTAGCACACATCTGAGGGATCTATTGTAATTGTATATGAAAAATAAGAAAAAAATAACAATACAGGAATTTATTTCGCTTTAAACGCATTATCCGCGAAAACTAGACGCTTTGATGTAACCGACGTGAATTAAAAGCGCGCGAAGACCTAGCCCGTCACATCGCGGGATGAACTTTACCACGTTAGTTACACTCGTCACTGTCGGTCAACGTGTTAAATTAATCACGGCGGCGAATACTCGGTTCTCGCTAGAGGAAGCTTTATCCGTTCTGAGAATTGGCAGGAATTAATTTGCGAGAGACTCGCCGCCGCGCGCGGAAATGGCTTTGTCTCACTTCAAACGCCTAATTGATGGTTCTGTTTCGACGCTACTCCCTATAATAACATTGCCGGATTACATGTGTACAACATATCGCTGCAATCTCTGGGATACAGGGACGTCGTTCGTGGGGGATACAACGCTTGATATCTTGTCGATAACACGCGTCACGGTGCGAGGGAACATTTCCGTTGTTTGAAACTGACAAAAACAGCCCCAGAACGCGCGAGAGTATCGCCTCTGATACAAATATATCCTGAAATTTAGTTGACTCGATAAATTGTGCAGTTATTGAACTTTTTTTATGGGTGTCTGAAACATTTTTAAAAGTAAAAATTAAATGTAAAACTTAAATTGTTTAATTAAACTTTTGCAATTATTACGAAAATGTTCTCCTCTATATAATCTATAAGAAAGTGGCGTATTATTAAAATAGTAACACAGTTTATTCTTTCATTCTATAATTCAAATTTATTCTTTCATTCTATAATTCTATATTATGTGTAAATAACAATCGAATCATTCGCTGGGAGAAAATTAAAATAAGTGACTGCGAGGTCAATGGCCGAGGAATAAATGACTTACAAGGGCAATGCCGCATTACTCATTAAAAATTGATCATTTTAACAATTTCCCAACGCACCATAACAATCATTAATCTTATGTATGCGGCTTTATTAATATGGAGGATGATCGTCATAAATCTCGGTAGCAATAGGGATTCATCGCGGAATCCCACGATGCTCAATCTCGGACTCATAATTATGGACTAACGTTTGTCAACGAATGTTATTAAGCATTCGTTAGCGGCGCGGGCGTACTTTATGACGCGGGGTGTGGTCCCGTTATTAATCACATTGTTTCGACCAGTCGTTAAATGGATAGCTTAATGGATCGAACCCGGTCATCGGTCAACGGTGCGTGTGACGAGAACAGAGCGTGCAAACCAACGACTTGCGCTGCGATTATTTTTAATCTACACTTATTAGATTAAAAATAATTCGATCCAATAATTGTAAATATTATGGACCTTTAGATTTTATCGGATAACTCTAATCAAAACTTTCCTTTTCCAACAATTATACGTTATTCAGGACAACTTTTTTTTAATCAACATTTCTAATTTTATATTTTTTATATTTTTTAATTTTTGTCTGTTCAAAAATGCATGGTTAATTCTCTAAGGATACGATGGATTTTCAGAATAGAGTTGTTACTTTTGACAATTTTGAAGATTTAAAAAAATTCGAATTTTCGAAGTCAACTTGATGCTTCGAAGTTCAAAGTTAACATTGAAAATTCAAACTCTTTCAAAATTTCGAAGTTGTCAAAAGTAAAGCTCTAAATTCCAGAAAGTGAGATCGAATTCTACTTGATGCTCTCTATTTTGTACATTTTTCATTTAATCAATGTAAAATAGGTGAAAAAAAGTAAATAATAACGTGAAGCTTTATTTACTGTTTTATAGAAATTTATAGTTATTAATATTTATAAAAAAAGAATATAATAAAGTTTACTAACTTTAAGTTCACTGATTTTAAATAATTGCTGCAGTAAAATAAAAAATGTTTTGACTAACGAAGCCGAAGGACGCTTTGCAAACATCGACCCTATTATTAGAGTGTTAATAAATTTTTAACTTGTTTGCTTCGTCCTCTTTACGGTTTCAGATAACTCTGACTTTATCTTCCTTCTCATTACAAATCTATACGTATATCCACGCTTTCGCAAAAAGGAAATGTTACTCACAGTCTTCGTTCTTCATGGTTGATTAAAACAGCGATTGAGACGTGAACCTTATGGATCGCATGGCCGTCGACCGAAATGTTGTCGATTTATCAACCGTGTAATTGCCGCAGAAAAGAATTGCCTCCTGAGAGAGCAGCCGCGAGCGACGCATTTGGGACCCATCGCAGGGATTGCACGTCGACGGACGTATCAGATAAGAAGATACGTTGCACGCGTGCAGTCCTCCGTCATGGATGCACTGGGAGTCGCGAGAACGCGAGCGGTGTTCCCGTTTATTTTTCAGTGGGCTCCGAGATACATCGGCCACTGTTACCACCGGTAACTCATTTCGTTTTATCTCTTGCGTTCTCCGTCTCTCTCTCTCTCTCTCTCTTCTTATTTTTCTCTGCCCCTTTCTTGCCGAGACCTATAATTATTCCTTCGAACTGCAACGTGGGCGAATACGCGAAACGCGCAAACAGACCCGCCGCGTGTTCGCGAGATCGTTGGTATTCCGAGGCTCTCCGCTGAAGCGATCTTGACCCTCTGGTGTACGTTGCCCTTCTTCATAATTTATCGTGTACTGTAACGTGCGTTACAACAGCCACGGCGAGAGCACTCCGGAGTCCGTATTCGCGCCACGCGTTTAACGCTAAATGGGACTATCTGATTCTGGTGGCATATCGACGTTGAACGCGATCTTTGTATTAGGCGACACTTGGCATCAGACGGCCGCACTTAGCCGCTAAATGTGTGGTCCGAACACGTGTGACGTGAATACTGCCATTACGAATTATATATCGATGATAGTATCACGTATTAAGGGTCTCTAAAGAAATTTAATTCTGATAAGTGAAAAAATCGACCGAGAAATGACCGACACAAATAAATGAAGAAGGCAATATTCGATCAAATGGATCTTGATGCTTAATAATATTTTTACGATAATCTTGCAATTTCCAGTTCAAGAAATTTAGTTCTTTCATTTTACTGATAAGCTCTGTATACAGCATTCATTTTCAAAGATTTTACACTCACTGAAAAATTTGTAATTTAAGAGACGGAAGTTATAATACTGCGACGCGTCATTATAATATACATACTTGATGAAGAAATTATAACTATACGTAATGCAATCAATCAGTCTCCAAATGGAGAGTTCATAAATATACATAAACAGCGTTTATATATAAATAGACGTACTTTATGCATGAGATTTCGCAATAACCGTGATCTCGTCATATATACGGGAAGTAATTTGTTTTGCAAAAACAGATTCTTTAATGTACAAGCAATTAGGGCACGGCGTATATCGGATATAAGTGTGCGCCCTGCGTGAGCTATTATTATTTATTTACGCATAGCGAACGTGTTTGCGTGGCTTTATAGCGGTCGGACAACAATTTTAATAGAATCGTGCATGAGCGGAATATACGAAGAATGCTCTATGAAGGAAAAAAATTTTGTTTTGAACATCTCGTAAAAATTACGAAGAACCCGTATCGCGTTTCTGCTCTCCGTTCAATACCGGCCGTCTATATATTCGCCGTTTTTCGAAATTTATCACGACCGGGCGGCTGTTTCTTTTTTGTTTAATAAAATTTCATGCTAGAATGAAACTCGTATTACGCGCATTGAAAAAGAAATGGAGAGAA
Organism: Mycetomoellerius zeteki; assembly: GCF_001594055.1. NCBI lineage: Eukaryota > Metazoa > Arthropoda > Insecta > Hymenoptera > Formicidae > Mycetomoellerius > Mycetomoellerius zeteki. The sequence continues at coordinate 2,986,672 of NW_017256957.1, read as the reverse complement.
AAAGGGATATAGAGAAGAAGCCGCGGCCTCGCTGCAATTATACAAGGTCAAAAGAGCTCGCGAAAAGCGCTTTAAAAACGCTCCGGTTCCATGAAAAATCGCATAAAAGCCCATTTACATTGAGAAATACAAAATTCACCATAATCTTCCGTAGCTTTTACGTTATTATCGCGATTTTAATTTCACAGATTTACCCGGGCATATGGGATTAATACATTCATCCAAACTGTTATTGTTGCGCGAATCCGCATTAAACATAGGTCACGGGTGGTTATGCATCCGCGATTATAAACAATCCCGCGAGATTGAAAAACACGTGTACACGCACACAAATATTGATTTTTTTTATTGATTTATTTTTATTTTGCATATCCAATTCAAATCTTGGAAAAGAAATAACAATTAGATATTTCAAAATTTTATACATAGAAAAAACAATTTTGTTTAAGTACCTAAAAATTTAGTTAGATACAGATCTGAAAATAATTTTAGACCATCAAAATATCATTATGGTTGAGCGTCCTATATATGTATTTTTGATAATCTAACAAAATTCTTTATCAGCTCTGTATCTGTACAGCTAAAATTTTAGATACTTCAACAAAATTGTTTTATGTATATTTAAAAATCCAAAAGTTCGAGATTCCTTAAATTAAAAATTTTCAAGGATATACATTTTTTATATTTTTTCATATCTCTCTCTTTCTCTGCCTGCTTATGTAACTTTAGCGAACTGCTTTAGATTATTTGATTTAAGATTCTAATAATCTAAAGATTTCATTACAAGGTTAAACGATACACAGACTCGGGCCATTCGACAACTGATGGATTTAAACGCAATCCTCCTTCCACGCGACATAATAACCAGAATGAAATCCATCGAAGATTTACCGGCAATCCGATACGTACGATCAGACGTGTGTATCTTCTTGCCACCCGGCAAGATCGCGTCGACTACTTAGCAGTAAATATCGCCGAGCGCCTACGCATTGCCGTAAAGTGCAGTGGAAGGAAATCTGTGGAAATACATAATCTGTCGGTTACAGAGAAACACTTCAATCAAAATCTAATTAATTCAATAGACAGTAAACAATTCATTCTCTAATTTCACCGTTATTCTTCGAATTCTGAGAGTCTTTAGTAAAATTAAATCATGAGAAAAAAAACAGAAAATATACGCCTTGAAAATACAAATAAGATAGTTTTACTATATCATAAATATCTAAAAATTTAACTATGTAGATACAGATCTGAAAATAATTTTATCGAACCATCAAAATAATTATGTAGGAAACTGATTGTTAGAATGTCCAAACTTTTTGTAACATTACTTATCACAAGTACCTACTTGAGTTTTTTAAAATTTAATTAGATCTGTATCTAATTAAGTTTTTAAATATTTCAGCAAAATCGTTCTATTCGTGTAAATATTAAAAAATGGAATTGCCTAAAAAATATCGTACAAGAAAAGTTTTAAGTACGTTTTCTAGCACAACACGTAAAGCGTCTTTTATTATTCGTTCGATAAGCATAGCGAAGCAAATCGTGCGTCACTTTGAGGCTCTAACTTTAGTGTGTTGTGCGATTCTAGCAATCGTTTTCGTGCATTAGCGTTACACGAGGAACATCACGCGTCTCCTCCCATCACTTACGCATGTGCGTGTGCACGCGCAATTGCACAAACAAGCCGAACGGCGCTCACGGCTTGTAGATACTTGCGTGGTAGTCGTACATTGCATTCCCGGTCGTTGTACCTGGATCGCAAGATATCGAGCAAGCGCGCCAGGCTATCGCTTAGGATTTGTTGCATATCTCTTTGTCTTTTTAAGGTCTTTACACACATACGTACACATGTGCGATTGATACATACCTATACACAGTACATATTTCTAGTATCACGATTAAATCTTTTTCGAGTGTTATCGGATATTGCTTATTACTGGCGATAAATGGATTCTTATATATAATTAGTAGTTACTATCAGTATTTCGAATTCTTGTTTATATCGTCTGCAATATCGATTATGTGTGCGCTCCTTTACACCGAGATTTGCATCGTGCGTTGCACTCAGTTAGTGCAGCGTCGATGTTGCATCGATGGATGCAGGCGACCGTGACGACTAGCAATTTCGCGCCTTTCAGGGAGGACAATCACAATTCCTCAATTTCTGTAGAATAAAATTGCAAACATTTTCCCAATTATTCTTAAAGATTTACATTATATTAATTGTTACACAAAACAATGAAAATTAGATTGACATTTAATGTTATAGAAATTGAATATAAATTTGGAAAATTTGTATTAAATCTAATATTTTTCACACATGTTTTAAATAATCCACTTGAATTTTTGTTAAAATGTAATTTAACTTAAAATGAATATATTAAAAAATAACATATATATTAGGTAAAAAATTAACACGAAAAGTCATTTTGACACAATTTAAAAACAAATTGCGTCAAAATGATTTTTCGTGTTAAGGAAGCATTTATTTCTTTAGTAAAATTAACATTTAAATTAACATTTATTTATTTTAGAATTTACGTTTTAAAATTACATGATATTTATGACATTTTTTCACTTATTGATAAATTGTGTTATCTTAATACTAAGAAACATTGAATATCCATTTAACACAAAATATTCAAATAACATAATTACATTAACACTCGGGTATGTTAAAAATTCAATCCAAAATTTTAATCAGAATTGGTTTTAAAACAAATATGTGTTTGACTGTTTTTACAATTTTTGCGATTTTTAGACTTTATGTGTATGAAGTATATTAATAATTTTTTTTCCCGACACTGCAGATTTCGCGAATTCTCGGACAATTGCAGATTACTTAATCTTCTAAACTGTCTCCTCCCAAATTGTTTCCTTGTCCTACGCAATAATTTCTTAAGCAGTCGGGAGTTCCATCGATATTTCGAGCCTCGTTATCTCTATAATATATTCTCTCGTTTAATCAATCCGATTACGCACGCACAAGCGTGCGATACGCGTAGTTTTCACGCTGCTCGCGCCTTTCTGACGTATTATCCGCGTCGGCGTCTTCGTACGTGACATCGTACTCGACGGCGCATGTAGACCCGGAATCCACAGAGACGAGAGAGGTGGAAATTTACGGTCATTAAACGACGTTCGCCACACCGGCCGCAACTACAGGCCGAGCTTGTCGATCTCCCTCGACAAAGTATACGCGTAATCGTTTAAACGTTACGCGCGAGCGCGCGCGTTTGACTTCTCAACCCGGCGCGTATTCAGCGCAATTACATCGAATCCTGCGGTTAATAGTGACTCCATCCTTCCGGACCAGCGCAGATGTCTCTTGCCGGATGACTTCCTGATGGGCAATGCCTTTCCGATACTCCCCGATCAATCAGTTCCTTACATTCCAAGAGCTTCTCCAGAGTTTAATGTTGCTAATTTTATACCAGACGTATTCTCTTCGCACATATCTGAAATTTGAATTTTATTAGACTGCACACATAAAAATATCATTCTATTGCTACGAAAAGTGATTATTCAATTTACTTTTTTCCTTTTAAGTAACGGTTATCTTTACCAAAGAATTGTCTTAATAATAATATTGTCTTAAAATGTACTTATTATAAATTTTAGAAAACTTATGTATTCAAAACAAGAATTTATTTTCTTTTGAAGAATTATATAAAATTGACCGAAAAAGCGACTTTATATGTATATAACAAATCGAATTTGTTTTATTATAATTTAATAATTTTGATTGAATTACTACTTTTTTTTAAATAACTGTTTTAAAGAACTATTGAACTCGCTAATATTCAGAATACATATATTTTAAATAAATTTGATATTTGGGATGAACTTATGATAGATTTTCGGAACTTTTGAATTACTTAAAACAAGTAGGTAATTATTACTTGAGCATGTGTTTTCCTGAGTACGTCAAAATTACGTAGGACATTCAAACATAAGTCCCGAAACACAACAGGAGTAATAAATTTTAAATCGTAAGAAAAAAAAATCAACCAATTATAATTATTTCGATGATTTAACAAAATTATTTTTAGATCTGTATCTAACTAAATTTTTAGATACTTTAGCAAAATCGTTCTTTCCGTGTAAACATTAAATAATTTTATTATCAATTATTCCAATAAATTTGTACAGTAAACGTTTTTAATAAATATGCCTTTATAATAAAAAAAGAAGTTAAATCTAATATTTCTGCTTTTCCGTTTTGTATTTGCATTTTGTTCACTGAAAGAATCGCGACCGTGTATTGACTCGTTTCGAGTTGCAATAAAAGCCGTAATAATAAAAACCATACGAGCGACCTCCCCATTTCTGGTTATTTCCATGACGGGAAATCGCGTTTCTCCGCTGTTGACATCACGCAACGTTCGCACGCGTTTACGTCGAGAGAACGACCGTCCCGCGGACAGATTTAATTATTTTATCGGCAGGAAACAATTAACCGCGACCGGAAGTTATTATACATACGCACCGGCGCGGCGCCGACGGCGTAAGAAGACGGCAACGTCTCGACCCGTCCCTATACGCTTGCCATCGCTATGCCGCTCTCGCGTGAGGGTCCCCCTTCGTCGGATCGAACACACGGCACACGTATCGTGTACAAGCCATTGTTTCGGTCGGTGGCAGCCGTGTTTAACGAACCGCGAGGCACGTATATATCGGTAAAGCTCACGTATACCGTTTGTTCCTGTCCGCCACAACGACGGAAGCGCGGGTCTTATCGCAACTCCCTTCGATTTCGATCTCGTGTCGTTTATCGAGAAACCACTGGTCTTATTTTCGAGTCCGCTATTTTCTCCGATCCGTACTTTTATATACCATTGTCTATTCTTCCACTCAATAATTCGTTACGTTGCTGTTCCAATGTATCCAGAAGGCTTTAAACTAAAACTCAGAATATTTAAGTATAAATAAAAAATGTTCGATGTTTTTAATTATAATGTTAATAATAATAACTATACTCTCTCTCTCTCTCTCTCTCTCTCTTTCTCTCTCTCTCTTATTCATAGTTTTACATATATAAAACAAATAGGTATACAATTGGCTCCAACTATTTTATAGTTGTTTTTGAGATCAAATATATATTTTTATATATATAGAACTATAAATATAGTTATTATTAATATTTTAAGTATTAATAACTATAAAAATGGAACTCGTAATCATAATTATTTTACCATGCAATTATAGTTACAAATACCAAACAATTTTCTCTCAGTTTAGGAAATTTTACTTCAATTAAAAATGTCTTTAAAATATATATAATATTTTGAATAATATATCACATGAAAATTATAATCTTTCTATTTTCCGTTCCAATTGATCTTTTGAAGGGCTTCTATTTGAATAAATATGATCGTCAATTTTTTCACATTAAAAAATTTCTGATACTTTAAACGGGAACAACACATAGCTTTTGAAGAATGTTAACAACGAGCCGCACATTCAGCATTAGCTTCTGTATTTCATAAATCATGTTTTTTTTTCTCTCTTAGCGAACATTTCTGTTTTATTCAAAAGAAAGGTATTGCAGATAAAACTTGATTTTTCCACAAGAAGAATTTCTTCGAATTCAACTCGGAGACTTGAATCAGGAGTATTTTTCTGAAACGCAGACACGTTCTATTTTTATCTCTTCCAGGAATCCATGCTTCTTTTCGTTATTTGAGGAATTTAACTAATTAACTATTAGCGAAGTGTGAGTGTATTTGATCGTGACCACTGTCATCAGTAATTAATTTCTTGAGAAGCTAAAGTCGTTTATATTTAGAAAAAGCCGCTGCATTTAGAAAAAAATCTAGTAATTACTACCAAATGTATTTTGTTCAGCATATTGGTGCAATTTTTAGTAAATATGTATTACCAAACGTAATAATGGTAAACAATCGTTTAATAATAATTATTAAATATTTAAGAAAGTAAAATTATATTTTTTAGTTGATTTTGTTATTTAACATTATATTAATTAAACATTTGATTGAAATTATTTTATTAAAGCTTTAGCAACTGTCATCTAGACTTGATTATTATTACTTTTTTTTCAGTGATACTACATATGAATGCAACTTCTTTGTTTCGTGCCTTTAATTTTATTTTAATTTCATGCAAATTTTCTGTAGAAGTTTCTGTAGAAGTAGCCAGTAGTAAACAGATAAGGCTGTTTTGCACCACTATGTCTTAATTTTGAACATTAAACGTTGCAACTGAAGTTGACCTAAATTTAAGGAAAAAAAAAAGAAAATATAAATTTTGTATTAAGAATATTAAGAATTTATATCAAGATATTTTTTAGAAGACTAACATTGCAAGTAAAAGAATATCGCAATAAAAGACGTTTTAAGAAGTTATTCATAAAGAACTAAAAAGTAACTTTTATTTATTGAATCAGATTTTTTTCTCAGCTTATAAATATCTTAACCCTGTCAAGACTCGTGTATTGCGAACATTCCTTAACACTAAATCGCGAGAGAAGAATTTTTCATCTCCTCTGGAAGAAGTCTGAGTACATTCTTCGCCACTCAACGGCGGATTTTTTCCGGTTTTGATATTGTAATGTGTGCGTCTCTACGTCGAGCGCATACCGCCGTATTGTAACAGGGTACCATTGTTATTGAGCTGGAGAGTTAAGTGTCGAAGCTCGTTCGCGAGACTCGTGGTACTTTAATAGATTCAACGCGAAACGCCGATTTCCTCGGCAAACGCTCGGCTTCCCGCCCAGCCGCGCTCCCATTTTCCTCGCGCCATTACTCGCGGCATGCCATCGAGCGCATAGTGCATGTCGAAGCGATTTTCCGCTCTGGAACGGTCCCGGCTTTTGTTCTCGCAAGAGAGCGCGCGAAGAGATCGGCACCGTAAATCGCGATCCCCCTCGCTTTAAAACGGCTTACGTTTGCCGACCAAACGCGCGTGTTTTCTTCTCTCGTCGGCCGTTATTGACACGACGGACAACACCGGCTTTGTACATACTGTGCCGTCCATGTACCCTGCGGATTTGTTTGCCCGCGGTACACAGCCGCAGCCTAATGCATCCTCCTCCTCCTCGTCGAGGTGGTTCCTCTCTCGATTCCAGACCTCAATTTGATTCGCACAGACGTGAGAACCGTCGATCAATAATGCCGACTAAGTCGGCTTCTTGATGTTCGCTCCTTGATTTTGCATGCGCGAGGCATAAGCTTCGCGCACAAGAAAGCTCTCGATACCTTGGAATCGGAATAATCGTCTTCTTTATACGACTTCTTGCCGTGAAAAAACACATCACTCACCTCTTTCCAAGGTTCTATATTATCGCATGAGCGTTGCACAGAGTGACGAAAAATGCAGATCCGGTTGGAACTTGAAATTAGTCGCGGTAACCGTGGCGCCTGGTTGGAGAACGTGGAAAGAACTGAAATCGAGAGAATTTTTTTAGTTATTATTCTTTCGACTTGGAATTCTTATTCAGGAGGAATCGCTGAATTTCACGGACGTCACCATCGGCGGGTCAAACGAAGCCCGTACGCCACCCCGACGCACAAGGATGCACGCTGGGCCGTGCATCACGTCTCGCGTGCGAGCGCACGCACGTACACATGTTCCGTTGACGGAATGGAGAACCTTGAAGGTGGCCGCGAGCCACGGACCGGTTCTTAATAATTAACATATGCAACGTTAATTTTACGGAATTATAATTTCACGTCACTCGGTACGCGCGGCCCGAACCGGGCCGTAATGTGCGGGACGAGCGTAGAGAAATCGAAGAGGGAAGAGGAGGCAAAAGCTGGGAAGGTCGGCCGTATCTCATTCGGCTACTGGATGCACGGAAGGTGCTCGCAATCCCTCGATCGTTTCCCTCTGCCTTTCTTGTATATCTGCTCCACTGCAGGAGATTAATCGCGACGATCGTACCGATTACCGCTTGTTTTAATCGTCGCCGTTGGCGCGGTGAAATTATAATAACGAACTCTCTGTCTCTTTCTTTGCGCTACTGGATATTTCGATTCTTTCAACGTCCGAACATTAAGTATTGAAAATTTCTTAAATTACATTAATTTAAGTTACTTTGAATTAGACGGGGTTGTTTCTTATTGATTTTTGGACGCCAAAAACGATGTTGCAAATTTCATTAGCACATCAGATTTTAGAAATAATTGAGGTTTAATGTGCAAAAAATTGCTAATCCGGCTCAAAGTAATATTTTGTTGTAAACTAGTGTTATCTTCGTAAATTAATTAGAAAATTCTAACAACATCTTAGGCTTTTTTTTTAATATTACATTTTCTTTCTTTTTTAAAATTTTATATATTTAAATATATTCACGGATTTAAAGTCCCGTATCTTCGAGTTGTTGAAATCTTATATCTTTGGAATATTGTAATTTTATAAATTGTTGTGTAGATTTTAATAAAAGATATATAAAAGCTTTGTAAATCTACAATCATGTGTTTTAGAATTTTACGTGTGATTTAATATTATTTTGTGTGTGTGTGCATTTAATACCTTAAATTAAAACAGAAATTTCGTATGTGTGAGATGCGGATGAAATTTTAAATTAATACTACACAGTTATATAATACTACAAATACAATGCTAAATTAATACTATACAATTATTGAAGAGATTTCTAAAGCGTCTAGGCAACGACTAATGAATGGGAATAATTGAAGAAAGATAAAAGATTCGTGGCGCAAGATACAATATGGTATACGCCTTTGTGCAGCATGCGCGCGTGCGTACGAATTTAATTATCTTCGACAAAGTGTATATTACATATTTCGATTGCTTTTCGTCGAAATATCGCGTCGCACATTCTAAAATTAAAAACAGCATCACGAACGTTTTCTCGTCAAACGCCGATATTTTTTTATAACTTTCCCTTTGTAATATTAACTGGCAGATTGAATCCAAGATTTATTGCAATCTGTGTAATGGAAGTAAATCCGACAACGTACATTTTTCTGGTATTTATTCGCGTTGACAATGGTATTATCAAGTAATTAGTATAAATGATAATAAAAATTAAATTTTGCAATTATCCGTGACATCAAATATATATCCTTATATAGTTTTATTCAAATTAGTATTTGTCGGATATTCTAGCAATTGCAATTTGATATCAACAAAAATGGATTACATCAGAAATGAAAACTATACATATATGTATTTTATTTTATCTTCGGTAAAAGCAATGCGAATATTTAACCGCATATCTCTCTCTCTCTTTCTCTCTCTCTTTTGCATTATTTATATTAATATTAAAATTTTATTATTTCACAATTCATTTATAGAGAGAGCTGTACAATTTATACGAATATATTTTAAATATTGTGATGTTGGTTATCATTCGTATAAAACATAGCAAGTGCCGTTTTATCAACGATTTGCAGCTTTTATCAAATTAATGAATTTTAATTGTTATCTTTCGCGGTGCAGGATATAAAATGTAAGTCTATTATTACATTTTCAATTAAAGTTTTTATCTCTCACATAAAGTCAACGCGGAAATATAATGGACTGACGGTGTCGTACGGTAAGTCATTAAAATGCCGTCGATCATTATCGATTCACAGCAGCTCCTTTCTTGCTCGCTAATCAGCCACGAATCCCGTGTCGAGAAGTATCTAATAGAATGTAAGACTTCGGTACCGGTCGTCTCATTGTTGTCAGGCGCAATCGGATGATCTATGCGTGACTGCCTCCAGCACGGAAGAATCTTTTAATTCGATGAATCCTAATATTAATAAGTCGCCGGCGACTTCGTCGATCCCGAGAGTTCGTGGCGATGATGCCCGTGAATTACATGTGAGTAATGCACGATGATGCAACACATGCGGCAATGACTTGCGGCGCGCAGCGACCAGGGCGATTTTTAATAATTCAATCAAAAGATGAATAATCCAACGGCGTGAGACTGGAACACTTCAGCGTTGTTAATTATTGAGGGTCTTAACCCTTTCATGTGTTCGTAGTGGGATGATATATTAAAGTGATGCATTGGAGACTGATTGTACGCCGAGTTATAGGTGGGGTGATGTTTTCTTTTCAGTATTTCTTAGAATGCACGATTCTCATAAATCTTTTTGTCTTTTGAAAGAATATTATATAATATTTGCAAAGTATTTTTATAATCGCAGCACTCGAAAGCAATTTTAAATCAATATACCAAATAACGAAATATTTAATATTCTATTTTTCTATCGAGCACATATTAAATTTTTCAAAGAAATATTGAAATATAATACAAAAATATAGAATATTACGTGTAAAATTTTTTAGATAATAACATTTTTTTTTAAATGATACATATTTATATCAACATACTTTATTACTAATTACGACGAAGTAATAATTAATATTTAATAATATGCAGCAATAAAAATAAGAGTGCAAGATACATTACATGATTATAAAAGTATAATTTTAAAAATTCAAATAAACTATATGATTTTATCATAATAAAGACATAATATAACGGAGAATTTATTTTCCTCTGTTGGCCAATGCAACGTTTTAAACTGGTCAACATAACATGCTGTTTCGTGGCTCGCAATTAATTCCTCGCATAATTGATATACGAATCTGAAACTTCTCTCACGCAAGGGTATTTTGCTTCGCAGTTCTTTACTTCTCCGAAATGTTAAATGCAACATGTTTGTCCCACATAGTAAAAGCGCAGAGCATGCAAATTTTTATCAAATTAATTATTTGAAATTACACTGAGAAAAATTTCTGTTTGAAAATGGACAAACTAGAAGATTCTGATCATATCGATAAGAATTCTTATTATCTCAACTAGAATTATAATAGATTCAATCAGAAAATTTTGATTTACTCATTTTTAATTAGAATTCTAATTAAAATCTAATTTTTAATTAGAATTCTAATTAATCCAATCAGACTCTTTTTCCAGCGTATAATATTTTATTTGCAATAAGGATGTTGTTATGTTATAAATTACATTATATAATTGCGATAATACATTTTTAACGCAGTATATTCTCTTCATTATGAAATTATAAATTATGATAAATTTTGCAAACGTGATTAATTTGCGCAAAATTGATATTTAAATGAGGTTTTTTTATTTATCTGATATTTTTGCTTCATATCTTTATGTCTTTCTTTTTATGATTTATCTTTATATCACAAAAATATTACAAGAATAACTAACAGCCGCATACTTTCTCTTGTAATATTTTTGTGATAAAAATGCGAATTTAGATAAAAATAAAGCTTCTTTAGATGTTTACGATATCCATAAATGGTAAAAATGCACAAGCGTATTCGTACATGTACGCGCGCAGATATTAATAGAATCGTGGGAGGATGCGAGAACGCGACGTATGTCGAATAATGAATGATTCGCGACAACTCTTTCATCTGACAGCGCGCATGAATGTATTTCGAACGGTGACATGTGCGAAACATTTTTATCCAATTAAAGTTTTTCACAAGCTCTATGTTCACTAGTTTTTTAAAAGTTCATAAAAATATCCGACATCTGAATAGGAATAGATCCAATGTACAGGAAAGCAACTACAAAATTGTGATTAATTAATATTTACTCGAATATATGACATTAGATTAAAATATAACTTTATATTTTAATTAGACAATTACAACTTTCGATAAAAACATATTGTGAATTATTATTAGTGAACGAAATATGAGAGAGAGAGAGAGAGAGAGAGAACATTATAAGTAAAATTCTTATCGATGATTTCAATATGCAACCGCGTGAAAATTATTTATTAACATTTAAATAAGTTTTTGTTTTTTCTTCATTGTTTTTGGAAAAATTTTAGAAATAAAATTTTATTATGTCTGATGTTGGGCTTGAGAATGGCTTTAAACGTGCCTATAGATCTTAAGCTGAATCCTGGCTTCACGTAGGAAATCATTGTGAGTAACTTCAATGACTTGGACTCCTCTGAAGGACTCGTCCCGACTTCCCTGCTGGATCCTTTCGACCTCTTGACATCCGCGCTCCCCGACCAGCTTAATGTTTTTTACTTTATCAATAGGCGTCTTGGCCTTCTGACATTTGCGATCAAACTTTCGATAGGATCGTATAATCTGTTGATGTGCAAAAATCAAGTGTTGCGTTCGCGCGATGCAATAGACTGCTGGCGATTTATAACTTTACGTACGTATTATTTTGTGTAGGCATATATATTATTATTAATTTAAACGTTACATGATCAATGTTACATGATCAGTTGTGTTGTAAATTTGCTTTCTAATTTTCATTGTAAATATATTTTCGAGAGAGAGAGAGAAAGATTTCTTAATTTTTATTTCTTATTATAATTTATCCTTTCTAATACATTCAATTTTATCTGTGTAAGGGAGAATTATTGAAAAGAAAAATGTATAACCATTTGAAAAAATAATCGTCATTTTTAATTTATATTTAACGGGCTATTATTATTTAGGGATATCAAATAATTATATATATAAACAGATTTTATTAGATATATAATATAGAAGGAAAGATAAACAGTTTAATTTTTAAATATTCCTTTTTTATGTTCTTGTATAATATTTGCAAATCCTTGGTATTTCGTTTACAATCTGTACTTAAATTGTTCGTTAATGTCTACTATCAAATTTAAATGATTAAAATTAATATATGATCAACCGTTATTTCTGCGAGAAAATCTTCGGATCAGTCTTGTTAGGCAAGCGTTTCCTCTCTCCTTTCTTCATTATCACTAGTCCCATCCATGCTCGATCGAGCATAACCGACTTCCAAAAACTGACCCAGATCATGCGTGTGGTCACGCGTCGATCCGGTCGATCCTAAGCCCAGGCATATTCTTTTGCTTCTCACCCGGCCGTTGCCCGAGTCCGCCACCCGGTTCGGCTTGACTTTGGTGTATTGGGTTTCACATGGAGTTCTACACGTACGCGCAGTCGTGCG
>NW_017256957.1:2882536-2973734 GCF_001594055.1 Mycetomoellerius zeteki | reverse complement strand
AGATGGCCCGTCTTCATGTAGGTAGGATATACCGCCCGCGGGCGATTCGCGCTAATTTTACTTCCCGCCGTGCCCCGCCGCCACGGATGACTGGCCGGTTTTCCGAACGTTTTTGCCACCGTGTGTACTATACATCGATACCGGTCTCTCATCTATTTTCACGATCTGCGCGTCTAACTTACGTCTGCAAAATCATGTGGTCTTGGATATGCATTGCTTGCTTAGGGAGATTGATTCAGCGAATCGATTCACTTCTGATGAATGAAAATTGGGTGCGAAGTTCCGCTTAATTGAATCAACGATCGTAGAAACAACCAAGCAGATTTTCTTTATTTTCTTATTGTTTATCTCATTGTTTAGTTGACTGTAATGTCTGCTTCTACACTGAAAAAAAAGATTGACTGCTAATTAAAAATGCTATGCCATATTTAACCATCTAATTTGCTGCAGCAGCCAATCTTTTTTTTCAGTGTATCAATGTAGATTAATTTTAATCTCGGTTCAACGTGTTCATCTTTTTCTAACTCTTAAAATTAGAAAGAGATAGAGTTATAGTTGAACTAACAATAAGATTAAAATTAAATTACATTGATAGAAACGGGCATAGAAATGTATATCCATTATAATCAACTGGGAGAGTTTTCTCTCAAAGAAAGAGAGAGGGGGGGGAGAAAATTTTCATTTTCATAAAAAGTCAATATTTTTAATTAAAATGATTGAATTAATTATAATATATAAAATTTTGGATGTTAGATCTGGAATTATCGAGCATATAATTTTGTACTGCAATATGTGTATATAAATCTATATATACTAATTTTATATTATATATTTTGCGAAATATAAAAACTCTCAATCTGCTATTTTTGTAGAATTGCTTATTTACTTCTGAATCTTCATATTTTTTATAATATTCGATTTCATTTCTATTTAATCACTAATGATCTTTTCTGTTCTGTCGTGAGCTTAATGAACAATTACCCTTTTATTCCAATATCCGCGTTCTCCGAATATCTAGATAATAGCGGACCCACAGTCGACAATAAATTATATATCGGTGACGTCACATCATCTAACAATAAGCAGCTGTCGTTGTTAATCGAACACCCGCGATCTCGAAATACGAGCGAAAAGAATATCGCTCGCTTAGGCGATACTTGAACAGTTAAAGGCGCGGATAAAAGGCATTAAACGGGGTCACGAAACACCTTTAACAGACGGCGATATCTCGCATACACGTTCGATAATGAGTAAAGTAACGACTAGTTAGCGACTATATTAGGTTAATTGCGATATCGCGTTGCGGCGTGACGGTATAAATTTAAACAGATGCGACAATATGATTATCGCCGATAGTGTCTTTATTGCGCGATCAAATGACCTTTGAATGTTTAATACTCCGCCATGATTGGTTCTAACGGTGCTGCTTTCGCTTTAAATTAGGTTTACTTTGTTTAGAATAAGATACACGAAAAGAACACTTTTGCTGAAGTATTTAAAAGTTTGGCTAAATACAGATCTGAAAATAATTTTGTTAGATCATCAAAATAGTTACGTAGGAAACTGAAGCATGATTAGCAATGCTGCCAAAAAGTTTTGACATTTTAGCAACCAATTTGAGCGTCCTATATAATTATTTTGATAGTTCAATAAAATTATTTTCAGATCTATATCTTATGATTTTTTTAAATATAATGTAACAAAGAAGGGCTACGAGCCTAAAACAAATTATTTAATATAAATTTCGACTTACTATTGTCATACGCATAAGATTAACACATGGTTCACGCTAATAATTTGACTTTCTTCGAATGTTCCATATAGCTTTTTACTGCTTTTATTATATGATTCTACTTCATATTTGACTACATTTATTTTTTCTCATTAACTGAGATCTCAACGATCATAGGAAGATATTTTACAAGATGACGTATATTCGGCGTTTTTATGAATTTTATTTATCTAATTGGACATGGCTCAGATTGCGCACTAAATGTTAACGAATTTTATAATTTCTAATTTTTATACCATTACAATATTTATTTTTTGTCAACATTGAGAATGACCTGATATTGGTCGAAACGTTTTATATTATTGTTTATTTTCTTATGTGAGTCGAAATTTATATTAAATTTTGATTTGTTTTAGGATCGTAACCCTTCTTTGTTACATTATTTAATTTATTAAGCCTTTTTACTTAATTTTAATTTTTTTTTATACTTCAGCAAAACCGTTCTTTCCGTGTAATTTTGCAATGGTTCTCGATAATACTAAAATACATCCGTATATCGTTCAGTTGTATTAGCTGGCTTTTGTATCGATTGATTAGCGGAAAGAGAGTTATACGAGGTAGAGAATATAGAATTTCAATATATCAAAAAGTAATTTGATATTGAAAATAAAGTACCGATGGCATCAATATACCGTAAGCATTACCGTCCTCCGCACACGGAAGACGTCTTCGGGCAATGTTCTCGAACGATATAACGAGGCTCCAGTCAACGATCGGTCCTTCGAAAGTGGAAGGTAAATACCGAAGGGAGAAGACCGTTGCCGCGACAACAATAACAACAGCAGCAATGCGGAGCCACCTCGGTTATCGGAAACTGACGCTGCCTGCCTCTTGGCAAGTGCATCGACAACGCGTGCATCTCACCCCGGGTGCACCTGCGTGCGATATCGGTTACATGCGAGGCATGTATGTATGTACATACATGTGCGTAAAGCTCGGTTTATAGTTTCGGAATGCCTCGTCAGTGGTATTGGAAATATCCCACGTAGGCTCTCACTGCACTAGCAATGATTTATGTATATCTTGCTGGGAATTTATCGCTGTAACAGAAGATAATGGCACTATATTCAGGTTAACATTTCTGACATTGTCTGTTAAACTTATCTATAATTTCTAATAAATGTATGTACGCCCATTTAGGATAAATTATGTGGACATAAAGATCAGTTTTGTTAATATAATATATCTAAAAATTTATTTAACTTTGTTAGCTCAATAAAGTAGTTATATATAGGAAGTTGGTTGCTTGAATGCTAAAACTTTATGGTACTTATTATGCTTGAGCTTACATTATTATTTTGATAGTCCTACAAAATTATTTTGCTAGTTCAATAAAATTATTTTCAGATTTGTATCTAGCTAAATTTTTAGATACTTTAGCAAAATTGTTCTTTCCGTGTGTATAATCCACATAATTTTTTGTAATTTATCTGAATTTATATAAATGAATGCACAAAGAGTATACCATAGCACAAATAAATTGATACGTCTTGAAATTCTTCGAAACGTTTCTGTATGATCCAGTCATACCTCGTGTTTTTGTATCATTTAATCCAATCTCTTTCTCTTTTATTGAAAAACTGTTTTTCCAATTAATTTAACTCGCATAAAAGATTTTCCGTGAATTGAAAACATCAGTGAAATAAAAGCATTGTAAGCACTGGTACTCTTATAGTATTTCATGCGAATCGGAGTATTTCTACGAAGAAATTTCTTGAGAGCGCTGCTAATTGCCTCTACTAGCGCGGCTGTTTATTTTCCCCTTTTAAACTACAGTAAAATACTAGTGACGTTTATAACGATGGGCGGCCGCGCTTGAACGGGAGCTCCGGCGAAATCAGGAGGATTAACCAGCGCGCTTAGAATGGAGCTCGAGAGAACTGTCGTGGCCCAGTAGTGGAAATCCTCCTTAAGCCGATCGAGGTGCTCCGATATCATTAGAGGAGCTATTCGAGACTCGCACTACGTCCCCCTTGTCCTCGTGTCCTTGTCCGACGGCGACTTCTCGTCGGGAAAGGGTTCTCGTGCCGAAGACAATGCCGTGGCGCGTATCTTGCATCATATTTCACGGTCATTTCTTTTTGTGTCCGCTGCGCGTATATCGGTCCAGTTCGAGCGGCCCGATGGCGACGAAAACTCTCCTCGAGGGACCACCGTGATACCGAATTTACGGCCCTCCCGCGACGCCGGATGCCGACGATGTGTTCACCCTTTTCCTCCTTCCGCGTCTTCTCATTCTGCCACGTCGGATTGATTTTGATGTAATTTCGCGAATGTTTGAAGCTTGATACGTATATGCATCCTTGACAACGACTTAAATATTAGGAATTTTATTAAAGGAAATAATTATTAGGAAAAAACTGAGAAGAAATTAAATAAAATTTATGTTCGTTTCTATCAATATAGATTAACTTCAATCTCGAGTCTTCATCTTTTTCTAATTAAATTCTTAGAGAAGGAAAATTCTTAGACTAGGAAAAGATGAAGAGTATAAGTTAAACCGAGATTAAAGTTAATCTATATTAGTGCAAACAGACATTTTTAAATAAATAAAGAGATTATGAAGACAGTTCTAGGAGAGAGTTCTCTGAAAGCCTGCAAAATACGTAACACAATTGGAAGCTATATAGCATATTATGCGCGTGCCATACGAATTTTATTTAGATTTAACGTTGCGTTGTTTTGTAATAATTTAAAATTGCAGGCCATGACTCTAACTTCGAGATATCATATTTATGCGAAGTAAGCGCAACGGCATATAACTTTTATTCGGCGGGTGCAGGAACTGGCGTAATTTTTACGATCCGTCGTAATTGCGGGGCAAGTGCCGTTTATTTATAATACGGGCGTAAAAGTTACAATGTGTAGCCACGCTCGAAGATGCGGCGAGAACTGTATTAATATATAGCACCGTTAAACCCGTCACACGACCCGCAATTGTTCCGTCTGAGCACATATCATACTAGATGAGAATTTGTTCATTGGTGGTCTAATACAATCATTTAATGATGCTATTTTGATAACAATGTCGCGCAACGACTCTCAGAGTATCCTTATTGATTTCGTCGGATTGCAGCATAGTAGAATGTATTCTTACAAACGTAAGATAGGGATCATGATATATAATATCGCTCTCTTATTTTAAATGACAATTAAAGAAACGTGATTTTTTAATTATTAAGGATTAATGAATTAGGAGTTGGGTAAACATTATCCTATTAATCGTCAAAAGTAAACTATTTTTTTAACTATATCACTTTTAAAGTAAGAGTAATGTATTGTTCAAATAATTTGTATAGTTGCTTATAAATCGATTTCCTTCGCCGCACACACACATTGCATTTTATTTTATTTAATATATTTATATCTATATTATCTATATTATATTTAATATATTTATAAATATATTTATATCTTTTTTTACGTTAAGTGACTTTTCAATTGCATAATCATTAGATCGGATAAATTACAATAATAAGAGGAACATGCATAATTTTAGTATGATATAAAATATAAAACTTATCCTTCTACTGCAATCTCTATCGTAGTCATAAAAAATTAAGTTTTATATACATTATAGACTCTCTCTTTCTCTCTATACATCTCCACGTATTCCTTTAATTTTACGAACGAGGAAAATATACATATCACTATTATGTTTAATATGATTTATCAACGTTGATATAATATCGCAATATTATTTCGTTGCTCGGAATTCGAGCTCTATCGCTCTGACCGACTTTTGATCCAAATTGCCAAAGATTCGCGGAAGTGGAAGATGCGCCGACTCGCATTTAAGTACAGAGTTAATAATTTCCCTCTAGCTACAAAAACTGACTCTGGTATTCCCCTTAACGAGGGTCATCGAGGCCCCTTGACTTTATGGTGGCGTATCTGGTCGCGATTGACGTCCCGTGCTCGCCGTCAATAGCAGGATTCTGGTCGGGTTTTGTAAAGACGGCTGAAACGCGCTGCTGCTTCTTGTCGATCGATTTTTCGCATTCCTACGCCATTGAGTACAAGACCAGCATTGTTTGTCGTAAGTGCGAGATACGCCGTGACGGGCTGCGTGATAGGGGAAGTCGTAACGGGTCGCGGATACGGTTCGTAGTTGTCCGTACTTTGTGGGCTCTTGTTGAAAAGATCGATCGCCGATACTTCGGCAAGAATGTATTTGCATTGTGAGCCGCGCCGTGAAACGCGATCCACGATCGCCATTGTCGCTGATAAGTGCGGAATCTCTATTGGTGTACTCTCTTCTAAGCAGAGAAAAAGAGACTGATACGGAAATAAATTAATACAGAGAATTCTAAATGTCACTTAAGTCGGAAAGAGCTAGATAACATCGTTAGTTTGCATCTGCAAGAGAATATATGAATGTAAATATCATCTATCAGCATCTCCTTTGAGAATTGAGATATATGTGACTGACTTTCTGCAGAGCTAAAATTGAATACGCTATTAGTAGCTGTTCAATTTTTTTTTCATGTTGGTGCAAAAAGCTAATTTAATTAATGAATTAGAAGAATATTAATGCATATCTTTATCTTATCATGAGGCAACTTCTTTTTAGCAAATAATTTTTCTTTATTTTTCTTATTTTTAATTATTTTATATATATATATAATTATTAATTATTAAAAATTAAACATAATTATTAATTATTAATATGATGAGAAAGCCATTTACAGCTGAAAATATTTCATATTTTAAGGTAAAGAATACAATGAAAGAATAATGAATTATAACAATCTTACTTAAGGAAAAGTTGTAAGATTTTAAAAATACACTGTTAAAAATTTCATGAAATTTAATATACTTTTAATTTACACATTTTGAACTTAATTTCATGACATTACATTCAATTTAATGTATTTATAACTGAAAAATATATTTGTGTACATGTACAATACATGAAATTTAATGTATTTTTCATGAAAATTTATGAAATTTAATGTACACATTCATTATATTAAGTGTAACTACTGTAACTTAATTTTCATTTAAATCATTCATTACTTTTAATTTCGTTCACAACCACGAGCTTTATTTACATGTAAAGGTCACATTTCTAACAGACTCGTCCTCTAAAGATTAATAATTACATTTAATTATTTTATATAATACAATGTATTGACACTATTTGATATACACAAGTTATTTAGTTAATATCGAGATGTCGAGATAAAAAAGATGATTTAACCAGGATAATTATTTTCTTGCCCAAGTTGCCTCAATAGGTAGGTAATCGAAAAGAGCCCGGTGCGATCTCAACAGCGAATCGCATCACGAATAAGGAGAGGCATGTAATGAACGACGACGGGAGTCTCGCTCGCAGCCGTGGCATAGACAAAAATCAGAATTCCTCGTTCTCAATCCGGCTGCGATCTCGCGCGATCCTCTTCGCAGCGTGTCTGCAGCGAGAGAGGTTCCGGGGCAAATGGCTACACGTGTTGGGCGTCGCGGGCGAACGCGCTACGTCGCAGTGTCTCATCGCTCGCGTGTGGTGCATCGCGAAACGCATGCCGCCCCTCGATTACGAGCGCGTCGCGCGTGTGGATATAGCCGAGATAGCGAATTTTTCTGATTTCGCGCGAGTACACAACACGCTTACACGTATACACGCACGACCGCATACGCGCGTCGTGCGCTACCGCTGGTTGCAGTAGCGGCCCGGGCGGTCCACACCCCGCTCTTCTCCATCCCGCGTCGGAATGCTGCCTCTTCCCTCCTCCCCCTCGATCCGCGGCGGCGCGATCTAATGATTAATTAAGCTTTCCGAGAAAACGCAACAAGTGAAACGTTATTAACACTTAGTGGCACAGTTTACTTGGATCAGCGCCGGTCGAAGGCTTTCCCCTTCGCCCCTTTGTGATCTTTTAGCTTGTACGCACTTCCTGTTCGCGCGAGAACCTTGAGACTCGGCTTCTAACTCGATCGATGCACGTCAAGAAATATGAATTTTCGATTTTTGTCGAATTTTGTTTTTATTTAACTGTAATAAATGGAATTAGACCGATAAGTAAATAAATATAAGCGAAAAAAGAGCCTTGTTCAAACAAAGCGGATCTTACAAAGGAACAATCGGAACTGTCCCTCACTAATTTTGATGGGCTTTAGATATGTAGAGTATAACAAAATATTTATCTGCTTATATAAAAATGAAATCTATTTATTAAATTAAACATAATTATTAATTGTTAATCTTTATAGGAAGAAAATAGCGGTGTTGAAACAGTGGCTGCGTTCAGCAGAGAAAGCAGTTTTTCAACTGTTGTAAAATTCTTGAATATGATTGGTTTATACATTTAGATCCAATGAGGAACTAAGGGCAAGATCAATCATATTAAAGAATTTTATAACAGTTGCAAAGCTGCTTTTTCTGCTGAACGCAGCCACTGTCATATATTTAAGAAGCAATGAAAAAAAAAATAATGGATTATAAGAATAATATTTCTTTATTTATTTTGACATTAAGAGCGTCTTTGCATAATTTAGATGTAAAATGTTTTAGTCAAATATTGAAGTACCAGATTTTTCCTTATGTTAGAACCTGTCTTGCAACTTTTTGACTGTATTCAACTCACAAAACGGTACGACGCGGCGCCTCGATGCATCAAAGCATCTCGGCATCTGGATTTTGCATCGGGGTTTGCTTTCTCCTTCCAGTATCGCTTTTGAGTAATTTCCATGGAAAGATAATACGACGGCTGGCATTTACGCTGGCATCAGAACTACGCATCGCGGCCTATCATCGCCGTATACGTTTTCTATTTGTCCGTATACGTTTCCCAGCTCGCAGACGTCATTTAGCGCTTATGAATAATTAACATGGAGAAGCGACGAGTCGGTCGCGGTTTCGCCGTCTATGCATATTTTCTTCGTTGCAAATCTCGCTTGCGTGCACTTCTCCTTTTCCTTTATCTGGAAGAAAGAAGTTTGGTCGAAGCTATTTATATACTAAATGTTCATACTTAAATATTACCTACTTTTAATGTATCTCATGTTTTATCTATCATTAAATATTAGTTAGATATATCAGGTAATATATATGTTGTATATTTTGGTCACGTTTCTTTGTTTTTCTTTTCTTATATGCGGTGTTTGTAAATCCACGAACGCACTCCGAAGCTAATTCGTCAATCGAAAAAATGTCGTTTCCGGGGACGTGGTGCGCAATAGTTATCCCGTGTGGCAACGGATGCTGAGATTGCATGTCGAGTTTGATCTCAGGATGCACGGGGGGGGGGAGGGAGGAGAAAGAACTAGAGACTGTATGCGGTGGGAAAAATTGAGACGTGCGTATGGTGTAGTTCGATCGAGCCGAGATAAGTCAACGCGAATTGGCTATATCGATTGCCAGGATCTACATCTACGTAGTTAAGCTGCATTATTAATGATTAACGCCAACGGAAGCAACATGTTGTCCGAGGCCTGTCAACGAGAATTACGTTTTTTGCCGTTTTGAATAAGTTTAACTCCGTATTGTATACATTACAAAATCATACTTTTTAAAAATAAATATGATATGCTATATTTGCGCGAAATATTTTTGAATTGTTAATTTTTGGGTATATCGCTTACTTATTTTAAAAATGGCACAACTAAAAAATTTAAGTTTTCCAGGAAAGGAAAAAACTACAATATTTTTCAACTTGACAGAAAATTATTGACTAATTAAATAATATCGGCAAAAAGAATTATACTTTTAGAAATTATGCCATTTTTGTCTTTTTGTTTCACAACTGTAAAAAAACCCTTTTTATAACAATTTTTTAAATGAAATTAAATTAATTTGCTTTTGATGATTGATAGGGTTTACTGAACTCATTCATGATAATAACTCGAAAAACGTTTTTTTAGTTGTGTCACTTTTGAGTAAGCAAGGAAATGATATAAAGGTTAACGCAATAATTATAGAGGAAGAGAAAGAGAGATACAAGTTCTATTTAATTGTATATTATAAATATATTTATTTTTATTGTATTTATAAATAATTTATTGATTAACGCGCTTTCAGCGAAAAGAGAAATATATGTCAGAGCGCAAAGGATTAAATAAGGTTTATCGCTGACATTATCGGCTTCAATTCATTATTATCATTGCACATCTGCGAAAATGCGCGTTAGTTGTTCAATGAAGATTAAGATCGCATTCTTGAAATTTCTAACTCAATGAAAGCAGGCGAACGGGGCGATTCTGCTAACGATAAAAGAGTAATTGCCCCGCTCGGGCTGAACGGTTTTTGGTCACGAAACTATAAATTGCACCTGCCATTACGCTCATCGATCTTCGTATTTACACAATAGATCGATTTATACGCCTGCTTCTATCTCTGTTGCAGATCGATTCTAGCCCTGATGATGCTGAGCACGGCCGGTGTCTCGTCTTCCCGTATACCCGACAAATATCCCATAGAAGTAAGTCTTCATGGAAATTATATTTACTGTTTTACAAATCGTAACTGCCAGCGAGTATTTTGAAGCAATAGGAAAATATTTTCGTTAAATTAAATCAAAAAGAATGTCATTCGTTACAATTTTTGCTCCAAGTCTTTCATAAATTGAGTAATTTTGAAAAACAATTAAATTAGATCCGTATTTATATAATATTAATACTAACTAATTAACACACTATATAGTGAGAACTATATAGACATATTGTGGTTTTAAATTCACATTGATATTTTTTTAGAATGTAATGGCAATTTCATATATAGGAATGCGCAGTAGTCTCTATACACTTATTAAGTCTATGTTCACGTCTCACTTTTATCGATAAATGCGCTCATTATATGGTTTACGCATATAGTTTACGTAACATATGCTATAGAATCTTAGAAATAAATGCGTGCATTTATCGATCAAAGTGAGATGTGAACGTAGACATAATAAGTATATGGACTACGTATTTCTATATGAAGTTGTCACTGCACTTTATAAAATATAGATGTGGATTTAACACCATGCGGTGTCTATATAATTGTTACCGTGTCTACATGATGTTAATATTAACATTAACATCATGTAGATTTAAAACACTTTGCGTTTATATCAACATCATTATATTGTGGATTTAAAACTCATAGTGTTACATTCACATTATCTTGTGTTAATATAAATGGTGAAAATTATATAGACACGATAGTGTCTATGTTTTAAATCTACATTTACTTTTTAAAGTCTGCCGATTTAGAAGGGAAGAGAACTTGATATCGCTCTTTTTCCTTAAAGTATCGAGTTCAAAAGAGATTCTTTTTAACGGAGCACAGATGCTGAGATTAGGGAATGCGCATACATATCTATTACTCTGGATGAATTCGGATCATATATTGTTAAATTCACAATGTCAAATTATAAACAATTTGAGTTATTTTTAATAATTTCTACAAGTCGTTACTGCTCTTATTCATTATGTCGTTAATTTAACTAAAACAATAAAGTTAACGATTTAAAATGCATTAAATTTGACTCTTTAGTTTATTGCTTACTAAGTGCATATATGTTAATGGAAATTGTTTATTTCGAAACTACAGAAACGGTTGATTTACATTTTGACGTGTACTGAAAAAAATTTATGAAATTTGAATAAATATTTGTATAGATAACACCAATGGGACAGTTAAAAAAAATTATACTTAAATTTAAGTATCATTTTTTAAAATCAAATGAATATTTATTGTCTGTAAGCAAATGATCCCATTGGTACTATCTAAACAAATATTTATTTAAATTTCGTAAATTTTTTTTTCAGTGTGGAGATAAAAAATAACAAAATGTTATTTAACTCAAGAGATTGGGCTACCATTGTTTCTTTGATATCTAACAGTGTAAACTTCGAAAAACAATTTCATTTCATTAATAATGATAAGTGACGGAAACTAATTTTGCAGTATAGTTCAATGACAAGCTAGTTATGCTAGTTAGTAAGCTTTTACTCGGAATCAATGTCGCCGATTAAACATCAATAAATAATCACTGCGACAAGCTAAATTCGATTGGTTATTGCGACAATTCCGCTTGCTGCTCTGACAACAGTCCTCGTCGCGCGAGATGCATATTAATTCGATCCACTTGCGGGAATTAATACGCAATTACGTGGCCGCCATACCGAGTGGCACTATGCAGAGTAAGGGGGTAATTAATTGACACTGAAGGAGGTCCCTAAATTACGCTGGCGCAGAGAACGCGCCGGGAACAAGGCCACGTGGCGCGCGACACGAGACGAACGCAAACACGGTCTACGTACTGTGCAACTACCGATGTCATTTTATAATTATACTTAAGAACCCGTTTATTCTGGAAAACGTTGTGGTATTACGGATGACACGAAAATAGACGGCATAGCTAGGAAATACGGCGCATTCCGGCTACCCGAAGTTACACATGCGACCTTCATCTTAGGCCTACGTTGACGTCAAGGTCGCTTCTCCGAAGCGATACACACTTCCGGAATTGCTTTCTTGAAAGACCGATACTATAATAAGAATTTTCAGCGCATTACGTAACTCTCGACGAATTTCCAGCCGAGCTTAACTCTAGAGTTATAATTTCTCATCGGTTTTTCTCATGGAAAGAACAGTTTTGCTGAAGTATCTAAAAATTTAGCTATAGATATAGATTTGAAAATAATTTTGTTGTACTATTAAAATAATTACGTAGGAATTTTATGATTAGTAATGCTGCAAAAAGTTTTGACATTCTAGCAATCAGTTTGAATGTCCTACATAATTATTTTGATAGTTTAACAAAATTATTTTTTCAGATCTGTATCTGTCTAAATTTTTAGATACTTTAGCAAAATTATTGTTTCCGTGTTTCTTCCTTTTTTCGGGTACAAATTATGATGTTATATTTATACTTTTTCACATCTTCGAAAAAAAATTATACAAGTAAAAAATATAAAATTGTTCAGGAGAGAAGAAAGAAAATCGCGTATTTAAAAATTAATTATTTGTGGCAATATTAAATATAAATTAACTACAGTTTTACAAATTGCTTTTAAATTTCATGTCTAAAAGTAATATCGATAATATGTTAATCTTGTTTAATGGTGTTACGTTCACTAAAAATTACCCCCATTTTAATTTGTGTCATTTTTCTCGTTTTCAATTCTTTCTATTTTCTGTTTGAATTGAACTTTCCTAAAGGTCGATAGATTTAGAACTATCGACTAACACAATCTGCACGTAGTATGAAATTCGAAAAGTTTCGACTTGTGTTATTTTTGGTGCAATATTCATATATCTTATATTATCTTTATATTTTCTTACATATTATCTATATGTTATCTTATATATTGTTATCTTATATGTCTTTTTATGATTATATTCTTATCGATTTGATATGAAAATCAAAATCCAGACAGAGTAATGGATAAACTCAACTCGATTAGCTTCTAATCAGATTCGTGTCTTCCCCTCAATATTATATAAAAATACATGAAGTGTCCTTTCTTTTTGAATACGGTCAAAGTCTCACTGTAAATGCTTTGAAGCACTTGATTGATCAATCAGAAGAAAGAATTTTACGAATTGATCAATCAAAGAATGTTTCAAAGCATTACGTTGACTGTATTACCTCTCTCTGTGAAGTATTATCGTTACATGAATTTATTCTCGATGAGGTCTCATTATTTTCGTGTACTGTAAAAATGTCTCCTCATGTATATCCAACGTGAAGCATGTATTTCCTTCTTTGTACGGAGCCTTTGCTGTATAAACGCTGTGATTAACGTTCCGGAGTTAATGCCAGGTATTAAGGAAGTATTAGTTTGCTACTCTTGAGGTTAACGACTTGCAAAAAAGCAGCTAAGAGCTCTTCGTTCGAATTCTAAATTCTCCGTTTGACACTAAATTCAACATTGACACACGATGTTTACGAAAAGCGTAATTGCTCGTTTTGCGTTATTTCTCTTTCGTGAAATCTAAACCCTTATCGGTTCGTTAAAAATAGAGACTATCCTCGACGACGCACAGAACCGACAAACGTGGGCGGAACAAAAGTCACATTTAAGAGGCCTTTCGAGATTTAACGGTTGTTATTCGTCTCGCGACAGCTTCGGCGAAATCGACGATTTGTATTCCGGTCTCGAGATATTACGCCCATAGCGCGCGAGGGAACGAGAGATGCGACTCTTCGCGTTTGATTAATTAGACGTGCGCGATCGAAGGGAGGATCGGACGTGAAGTATGAAGCGCGGGAAATCTTTACGTGAGAACGTCGTGCCTTTCTTCCCGGTAGTGAAGCGACGTTACCTTAGCAAACTTCCGGCAGAAGTTAATGCAACGAGTAGCCCGTGGTGCGCGGAGATAGATCGAATGCCGTTAATTCAACGCCGTGTGTGCAATACGGTAATCGATCCTTCGTTTAATTAATCACGACAAGAGTACGTGATACCAAAACGCATGCGATCTAATTGGGATCTCGTTCGCAGTAGCGATATTAATTACCGAACAAACAGTTTGTGCTCTATGATGCAGGCGTGTGATTAACAGGAACAGAATACCAGACGTGCGTATCTGCCTCATCGTTTAATTACCATCCAGTTACCTGCTTCGATATTTTTTTTTTCACTGTAATAGCTATCGTCGCTTTTCACACTCGCGCAATTATCTGTCATGAAGAGTGATACGAAAGAGGCGATAAGCAAAAACTTTGAAACAAGATTTAAATAAGTTAGAATAATAAGTTAGAATCAAGAGACTGTCAATTGAATAAATAAATTAAGTAAGAGAAACACTATTTATATCAGAGATGTTGGAACAATACATATATATGTATTTAAATAATTTTTTAAATTGAAAATAAAATTTGTCTTAATTACATTGTGCTAAATTCGTTATCCCTTTCTTTATTTAATTAATTTGTTATATAAATTTATCTCAGATATATGATATGCGACGATTACTTTTCAGATTTACAACAAAGACAGATTTGCACAATCTGAAATAGATAATAATAATAATCTCTCCGAATTAAATTAAATCGTCTCTCGATTTGATACTATTAGCATCTTAAAACTTGTAAAGAACTTATTGCGAAAAATATTACCTCAGTTGTGATTCAAATATTTCTTTCCTATTTAAATGAATTTAAAAATATTTATTATTAGATAAAATTGCGTTTGAATATTAAGTTCTGTATTTAAAAAGTGACGTGAGCTAGAGTGTATGTGAAAAATAATCGATAAGTAAAGTGTAGTTATTTTTGCATAAATTATCAAAATAAAATATTTTATATTATATATGATTAAATAATTAAAAATAAACTTACTTGAAAACCGTTCTTCTTCTTAATATCTTAATTTTACATTTGACTGTAAGTTTCGGAGTTACAATTTGCTAAAGAACTCACAATTGACGGAACAGTGTTGATTTTTTTAGGTGTATCATATGTTACAAGAAAGAACGCAATTTGGAATCAGCCATGACAACAGGATAAGAGGAACTTGGGGAACGTGGAGTTCATGGAGCGAATGTTCTAGATCTTGCGGCACTGGTATCCAGTCCCAATTTCGGGAATGCGTGCCTCTACGGTGAGTTCATTTAATATGACAGATTAATAAAAATTCCAAAATAATTTTTTTAATGTGTGTTTATAAAAAAAAACGTACAGTGACTACCAAAAGTTTCTGGCTAATAAGTAATTTTGTTGTATCGCTCAAATACAGAATGTTTATAAATAAATATGTATATGTATATAAGTTGATTATAATAAGAATTTTATTAACTTATAATGATATAAATGGAAAAACAAATTGACAAAAGTACAAAATTAAATTAAAATTATATTGGCCGGAAATTTTTGGCAGCCATTGTGTAATGTCGTATTTAGTGCTGTATACATAATGCTATTTTAAAATTATATATTAAAAGAACATGTAAAATATTTTAAAATAGCATCATATATTTTTTAAATATTTCATAATAGCATTATAAATAAGGCGTTATAAATAATAAGGCAAACATACATTATAAGATATAACGAGAGATTTCTTCGGTTTCCTCTCACTTGTATCTTTGCAAAAATAAAAGCGCAAAATAAAACGCGACAAGAGCTCATTAAGCATGAAAATCAAGCACTGTATGACCACATTACCATCCAAATATCTTCACGTTCGATTAATGATTTCTACACCTCGCATCACCTTTGTCCTCGCGGCGCGGGAGGCACGATCTTCCGCGGGAGGTCACGACGGGGATCGATAATCGTCGGGCGTCGCGGTTCCATCGCGAGAATGCAAAGCACCTTGCGCAGTTGATCCTAACAATAATCACATGCCTTGCGGTACCGTTAAGGTCTCGCGCAATTTGGATCATAAACGCTCGCTAGACGAATCGTTGTATTTCGCATAACCGCATGGAACTTTGGACTTCGTATCGAATATGCTATTCCTGCTCCTCAATCTGTCGATTGATCGACCACCGCCTATCTTCTTCGATTCCTTCATATTCACAAGAAATATACAAGGTGCCTCAGATTCACCGATATCTCTCATTATGGGTAACTGTTTTTATTCATCAGCGTGTAATATAGTAGCTAGATGGATAAGTATAGTTTTTAGATTGAATAGATCGTTTCCACATTTTCTAATGCGATAATGCGAAATACTTTTATGTTGTTTGCTTACTCATATTGAAAGTCTTCAATATAAAACTTTCTTAAAATATTTGGACGTTTAGAATCAAAGTAAAATTTCAAAAATTCTATTTGTTATTTATGAATGCATGTATATTTTTGTAGGAAAGATTATATGCGATATTATGAAACGTAGTTTTTTTTTCTTTGAATAAATGGAATACATTTTTTCCTGTGTATAAAATTTATACACTGCTTTCATAAACATTGCTGTCATTTATATTACAAAAATGAAGTGCACGAAAGAGTTTTGATTAAACTTTTTATTGCATTTTTTAAAACTTGAAATTGCACACATTGTGATATCTGTATAAATGTTTATTCGATACGTGCACAAGAAAGAAAGAGAAAGAAAAAGAGAATAGCCGCCAGTCGTTTATTATTTAAATATGCTTTCTCTGTGCGTTTCCTTCTTGGGAATTCACCTACGAACGAATTTTGTCGTCAATGGAGATTCTCATTCAGGATTATAGTGTATTTTTTATTTGAATGATAAAAGAATATATAAAATTCCAGTGAAATATGAATAATTCAGAAATTCCTTCAAGAAAGAGACTTTAACGCACAAGTTCCGTACACCCTGTATGTCCTGCCTGGCTAGCCATAAAGCAGCGTGCAAATTATGGATCAGTAGCGTAAGAAGATTATACACCGGCAGGCCGACGACTCCTGCGAGCTTCTCCCGGGGGCAGAAACGTGTTGTTATCGTCACTGACATTTACACCTTCCTAACGCTACTGCGAGCCGTTACGTGACTCGCAATATGAATATATCGCGACGAGTTCACTATATACGAATAAATACAAAATAGTCAATATCTCGCAGTTAAAGATCGACTGATGACTTGAATTTAATTTATCTTTGACGATAGTTACACGAGAGTTCTGATTAATGACTAACTTAACATAAACAATTAAGATATCTAGTCGAATCATATTTTGCTCCGTTTTAATCACATTGGATTGAAATGTTAATATCGTATAAGCTATAAACTACATAAAATTTTTAGATAAAATGGCAATTAAATAAAGTGCACCAAAGAGAAAATGTAAATTTAAATTCTTAAATCATCTTATTCAATTTTATGTGAAACAAAAAAATGCAATATATGGAGTAATTATCTTCCGTCTAATAACAAGTACAATTACCTCCTTCAGTGTAGCAACAATGATTAAATAACACGCATAGAGAAATGTTTCTTTCATTCTTATCGCGTACATTCTCTCCCTTTCTCTCTTTTGATCTTGAGGTTGCATGGTGCTATGCATTTCTTAAAAATGCGCTTATGCACTCGGCGCTAAAAATCGAGATGCATTGCGCGCTACTCGCACGAGTCAATGGGTGAGCTAATGCAAGCGATTCGTTCCAGGAGACTTTTGAGGAGGCGAAGTATTATCTCGGAGAACGGTACGAACAGCTCCAGACCCATTTGTATCGGCACATACAAGCGCTACCACACGTGCAATACGCAGGTAAGCCGGCGCACAAGACCTTCAGCACGTTTATCGACAAGAATTATAGAGGAACTCTCTTGGAAAATCAAGTTCTTGAATTTGATGAAAAATGGTAATGCATAGAGCATTTAACTCTATTTAACTCTGTCGTATTCGTCTAAAAAATTATTTCCTAGATAAATTGAAGCAATTCTAGAGATATTTCTAAAGAATCTTAGAATTTGAAATGTTTGTTTAGAATGTTTGTTAAATAAATTTTAGTATTAATCCAGCTTAGCTCGAATTATAATATTATTATTATTTTGATTTTTAATTCAATTGAGCCTTTTACTTTATATTGTCTTTTTATTAAGATACATATTTGAGCAATAATTGTAGAGGAATTTCTTCAGAATCTTAAATTTATTAAAAAATAATAGAGCACACACAAAGCGCTTAACTATATATTAATTCCATCGTATTCGTCTAAAAAACTATTTTGAAGATACAGATTCCAGCAATTATTATGTATTATAGAAGAACTCTCGTGGAGAATCTTAAATTTGTTGAAAAATGATGCTTAGAAAGCATCCTAACTCTGTCTCAATTCTATTGTATGCATCTAAAAAATCATTTCGAAGATACAGATTCGAACGATATCTTTCGAATTGTCTCAATGTAAAATTTGCTCATGGATAGAATATTTCGCTTACTAAGCTCGTTTTCGTCGATCGCTCGTCAGTCTGTCAGTATCTGACGTAAGCGTAAATTTCACGAAGAGAGAATCTGCAACGCCGATCTGCAACGTCGAAAATTCACTGCGAAGAGATCCCTCGAATTTCAAGAAAACGGAGAAGACGCTTATAGGAGACCGCCTTATTTCCAGGGCGGTTTGTTGTCGAGGTCTTGAACCGACAATTAGTCGCGCGACAACTCGCTCGTTCGCGCAAAATTCGCATACACGCTCGCGCGTATGTCACTACTTCCACGCCGCATAAATCAGCGCATGTATCTATATCCACCTAGATCCCGTGCTCGCTGCAAGGCACGCTCCTCAAGATTTTCCTCTCGACGATGCGTCACGAGTCTCGAACAAATCATCGCGCGGGCCAATTAAGGATGCGCACGACGACGATTTATATCCCCGGTTCTGCAACGTATGTGTATGATGCGTGTGTATGCACGTGGCGTTGTTTAAAATTCATAAGAATAATCACCACCTGTGAGACTAAAGACCGCCGTGTAATGGATGGCTTTTACCGGTATCGAGAAGGAAATGGAAGGGAGAAAGGGCTCGTTGGTGTTGATTAGCTCTTGATGGTAGTAAAGACCGTGCGATAAGATCTGTTTACATCTCAGCCACGATCAGTGTCCGTTGACGTACTGGGTGTTCTTGACCCACAAGTATTCGTACTTCGCATGTTTTGCTATCAGTTTGAAGAGAGAAACGTTATATTTTTAATTAAGGGCAGAGCACAGGTAAAGTAAATTAAGTAAGAATTTTTTAACGTAAAATTTTAACTAAATATTTTTTAGCGCAGAGTAAGAAGTTTAACGTGAAAGTTTTAACTCTTAAAATTGCTTTTGAAATTAAAATCGCGATATAGAGCGAAATTGGCTTGATGTTACCTAAAAGATGCGGCTTCGTTATCCGTTATTACCTGGGGAGAAAAACGGCGCCTTGTGCGGGCATATTTATCTTCGAGCTCGATACCCGGGGACTACATTTCCGAGCCGCATTCGCGATTCGCAAACATGCCCGGGCAAAGTAACCACCGTTTCGTTCGCCGGCAATTAATAGTCTACCCGGAAATTGCAACGCGGCCGCGCACGTAGCGCACCAGCACCACACGTGCCGGCATTCGCGTGTTTGCACGAATATACGGACTTCCTCTCGGCGCACGCGGCGGCTCGGAATGCGAGCTTTTTTTTCTGCCAGAGGCCGCAAATAATTTTACCTTTATTTATTCGCAGCGCTTTGGGAAAAGTGCGATGTGCTGTAAAAAGCAACGCGATCGATCCTGTCGGTTTTTCCCTCCCTGGAAGAACCGCCTCCATTTCTCGATGGTACCTCCGTTCTCTTCGATCTCGGAACAGTGCGCCAAGTACAACGGAAGGAATTACAAGGGCCGCAGTTATGTCTGGATGCCCTTCGTAGATGGTGAGTCGATGGATGTGTGGATGCACGGATGCGTGTGTGGATACTTCCATTTCTTGCTATCCATTTGAAATTTGACTATCCAGTTTCACAATAATATATATATATATATTTTAATTTTCTTTTTGAATTTTGGAATTCTGGGACCAGAATCGAATTCGGTATCCCACGAACTCTTAAAAACAAAGTCCTGTTTAGTTTTTTTTGTTAGAAAGTTTTCATCCTCAAAGAGTTAATTGATTCTCTTGTCACATTATTGAAAATTAAACTCTCAAATTACTAGCCAAGGTCGACACAATTACTAATTAATTATCAATTATAATATTTAACAATATTCAGTTTTATGGTGTGCATTAAATTTCTCTGGCGGGATTCTCTCTTTCGCCTTCATTAGCGAAACATACGACTTTTACGAAGTAACAAAGAAACGTCTTGCGAAGCCCAAACGAGTGACGTCGCCCGATCGGTGTTCGACCGATATAACGATGACGTAGCTAACGACCAGGCCTGGTGACCTAACTTCCGCCTGGCCTAATCGTGACTGTTGTTCCCCAGCGCCGAACTCCTGCGCGCTCAATTGCCGTCCAGTCGGCGAGCGTTTTTACGCAACGCTTGAACCGGCAGTAATAGACGGCACGCCCTGCGATGCTCCGAATCTTCGCGGACGTAGCGGCGGCGGCGCCGGCGGGATTTCGACGGAACGCAATGGTGAACGATGGCTCTGCGTCGCTGGACAATGCAAGGTATGAATAGCGTGAGCGTTAGGCGAGAGAACGATGCCGGAAATTAATGATCGACACCGGGCCGATGCGGTACGATACGATCGATAAGATCGCTATTGATCCGTGCTTTGGGCCCTTTGCCGCGCGCGACGATCCTCTCTCGTTCCTTTCTCCTGTTGACATTGCGGTTCGTCGCACGCCCGGTGCAATTTAGTCAGATGCATTGATCAATCAACAACGTTCGGGACTATTCGATTCCGTCGAGATTCCAGTAGCACCTTTTTGGAAAGGAT
This sequence comes from Mycetomoellerius zeteki, assembly GCF_001594055.1. Taxonomy (NCBI): domain Eukaryota; kingdom Metazoa; phylum Arthropoda; class Insecta; order Hymenoptera; family Formicidae; genus Mycetomoellerius; species Mycetomoellerius zeteki. Next base: position 2,952,697 of record NW_017256957.1, on the reverse strand, counting down.
TTTTAATAACGAGAGGAAGAATATTCCTCTTAATGTATGGAAAGAATGGAAAGAAATTTAAATTGAACAAAAACTTAAAAAAACTTTGCAAGTCTAATCGTAATAATTCTAAATAATAATATAATAATAAATTGATGAGTGAAAAAAAAGATATTGTGAGAAATGTGTGTAGTTTTCAAAAATAGAAGGCTTGATCAAATTGGGGAGAGTCCCGGGTGAGTCTCCTCTGTGCATTAAATAAACGCAATAGTGCCGAATATTCTCATATTTGCCATTTAGCCTATAGGATGCGACGGGGTGGTGGGTTCCGGTGCGATTACGGACGCCTGCGGCGTATGCGGTGGCCAGGGCAGAGGGTGCAGGTTGTTTGAAGGCATCTTCATGGAGCCGATTCTGTCTAAGGGTCATCAGCAGGTGACCACAATTCCGAAGGGTGCCATGTCACTTAACATTTCCGAGCTTCGATTCAGCAGTAACTTTCTAGGTAGCATTGATGATTCACCGAAGTAAAACAATCCTATAAATTAGTATTAAGTAATGAATATTTTAATTGCTTGATACGTACAGCGTTTAATTAGAATCTATTAAAAAAAAAAATCGTCAGCAGAAAACCAATGAATAGTCAATGAATGTGAATTACCGCAGACATTTTATCATTTCTGATAATATAGTAAAAGTAATTTAATACAAACAATTTAGAGCGCCGGTAACTTAGTAAAAGCCCATAGACACGAATAATTAAGCGGCGTTTTTACGCGATAATACGCAACAGTGGTATGCTAGTTAACAAACGATCGATCTACTCGCAGCGTTGAGAGACAGTAACGGCAGTTACATCCTAAACGGACCGTGGTCTTACAGTCCCAGTGGTACTTATAAAGCGGCTGGTACGACATTAACATACCAGAGGGGCGATAGGAACCGTATGGAGTGTATCTTAGCGACCGGACCGTTGAACGAGTCTCTGCATTTAGAGGTACTATCCGCGTTATCGTCACTTTTCGTTAATCGCATCAGAAGCAGATTTTCTTTAATTATTCTGATAATTCGAGTTACAATTTACGAACGACTTTTACTCACAGATACGTCTTATCTCTTTAATTTTGCTTCGCTTTATCTCTTACGTAGCACTGCCAAACTACATATAATTTGAAGGTAAAACATTTTTTTTTTTTTCGAGTATTAATTAACACTGATTTCTATTTCTCATTATCTGAATGGTGATTTTGATGTATTTTTACCTGCTGAATGTAAAAATAAGATGGAAAAAATACTATCATCCACAGATTTTGAAAAATCAAGGACTTTATTTTTAAAAAAATTACAAATTAAACAATTTACAACTTTTTCTTTTACTTTATAGTAAAATACGTAAGAATCATCATTCAGATGTTGAGTAACAGAAATCTAGTAAATCAATGTAATTTTTTTACGTTAAATATTGCCAGTAAGTTTTATTATTATAATATAGTTAAAATTATAACACACGACAATAAAAGGTGCTTCGTACTATTATATTTATTTTTATATATTGTAAACAAATATTTAAGTTTTTTATAGCTATATATTCCGAATTTGTGTTATTATATAAAAAATTTACAGCGGAATTTCTGAAAATTGAAGACAGATGGAAAAGCATATCCTTTTTTCAGTTTAAAAAACTGTAAGAAACACCTATATTGAGAAACAAAATGTTGATCAAAATTTGTTAGTATTATTATAATGTATTTTTATTGCAATCTTTAAACGCGTTCTAATCTACCCATTTAATTGAATTCAGTCTTACTGCTAATATTATTGTTCGCGCATTACCGTAGATTTTATCCATGGAATTAAATCCAGGCGTACTGTACAAGTATATGCTACCTATGAAGGAAGTGCCGGACGGTAAAGCGGTGATTGCACCGCCGCTGCTTGTCGCAGGTAATTGCTTCATTGCCAATAAATTATGTATAATAAAAAAATCATCGATTATAGTCCATAAACATGTTTTATTCTTCTTCGTAGGAGCAAACGATCGGGGCAACGAGATACCTAGTCCAGATACTCACGTGACCGTGCGAGTACCCGTTACAAGAACGTAAATATACATACACTCTTATTAAAACTTTTGAAGCGATCATCATGTTTTAAAAGTATCGAGAGCATAGTTTTCAAAGTTATTTTTCTTCCATTAAAACGTTAAAATTATAGATTGCGTACATGTAAATTCTTTCCCACGGAGGTTTAATTATCTCGAACGTTTTTATATACGTTTTTATATGCGGTTTCTCCAATCTTTAATCTTTAATTTTCACTCTTATCTTCACTCTTCGATCGGTGTGACACTTCTGAAATATATCTCGGAGTGAGTTTCTTATGCGATACTCACTCATCAATAATTCGGATTCCACCAATGGACTTCCTCCTTTATATGGCATAGGAATCTACGCGCGCGTTCGCGTAGAATCTCTCGGAGTTGAGTCGCGCGATTTGTCTTCGTTCGTATAACTCGTTGCTCTCTGTCTTCCAGATCGGATCGGCGAAGCGATTTATCTCCGACGCGTCGCGATCGCGATCCGCCGCGCGCGCACGACGGCGGACGGAAGGAAGAGATGAAGCATCCACCGACTACGGTGATGGCGGGCGATCAGCCAAAGTCAAAGGCGATGAGAAGGAGGAAGAGGAGGAAGTTCACCTGGAAAATAGTCGGCCTCTCTCCCTGCTCGAAGGAATGCGGAGGAGGTAAGAAGATGGTGCCTTGATAATTAATCACGTGTCATAATATCATATGATACTCATACTGAGGTGTTGCACGTAACTGCACGGAAAGGAAGTATGTTGAAGTATCTAAAAATTTAGCTAGATACAGATCTGAAAATAATTTTGTTGGATCATTAAAATAATTATATAGGAATTATAGTTATGTAGACTCTCAAGCATAATGAGCAATGCTGCAAAAATATTTTAGCAACTAGTTTGAGCATCCTACATAATTATTTTGATGATCTAACAAAATTATCCGTATTTAGCTAAATTTTTAGATACTTTAGCAAAACCGTTCTTTCCGTATGAAATTGAAAATATTTTCATTGGCGATCATTTCAAGGAAATGCAACAAAATTACAATTATTGACAACAATATTATATAATTTTTTCAATATAAGTTTCATAATATTTCTTTTGTAATTCGTATATTACGAAGATAATTTTTGAAAAATATGATTTTAAATAAAATTTATTTCTCTGCAGTATATAGCGAGATAAAACAATTTTTTACTTTGCAGCAATACTATAATTATAAATCTAAAAAATGAGATTTTTACAATGTCTCATATGTTTATATAATTCATATAGCGCAAAATAATTTAAATATTGACACTTAGCACATGTGTTTGGAAAATAATATACTTTCAATGAAATATTTCTCTCGAGATTTTAATATCCAATATCGAAACATGAGTTAATTGCGTTGGATTGCGAATGATAAATGTTTCAATACATGTTGTTTAACTTTTGGAATGCACAGTGTTATAATTTCAACGTTGAGATTGATGAGTTTGCGTTAATTTTCAATATTGCTAGTAATTTTACATTTTCGCGTATCTCGTATATTTTAGGGAATATGATATCGCGATACTCGAGAAGTAAAGAATATTAACGAATAAATATTACTAATACTACGCGAGGTACTTTCTAAATCGTGTGCGATTAAATATTTGTGATTATACAACGAAACAGTCTAATCGATTACCATGGTTTAAAGTTTACCGATCAAATTAACAACCACCGCATTTCGATAAATAAGCATATCTCTCATGTTATAGAAACGTATTTATTTATAATACGCCTAATTGTTTCTCGAGGAATAAACTCATCAGCTAATAAAACATGGATATTATAAAATATAGTTTGGAAGTATAATATGTAATAATTAAACATAATATGTCGAACGATAATGTCGATATAAAAAGGTCATACAATTTCGAATTGTTGTAAGTCTGTCACGAGAAACGGACAATTACATAAAAAGTGTCTGGATAATTAAAGATTAATAGGAAAACGACTTTGTCTAGACGTCATCGAAACGTTGCGTGGGAAGTAGCTTAAAATAAGTTTTGTTTCGATACAATTAAACACATTCTAACACGATTAAAAATTTTGTGTAAGATATTTTTAATCTTTTCATATATTTAGGACATTAACAAAAATTGCTACTTTGAGTAGTAATTGGGAGAGAATCTTGGATCGTTTTTATTGTTTTAAATTGAATGAAGATGAACATAAAAACAGATAATTGAAGTTAAGTAAGAATATAGTTGAGACATAATTGCGAACGTCTGCAAAGATATACGATGCGATACTTTTGAAATGCCAACCGGAAATTGTCACTGACTTTCTGGACATCTGAACATTGCACGCGACAGCATCCGATACCTGTCACTAGGATATTCTAATTTAAATTGACGCGATACGGGCGGAAAGTGACAAATACGAAAAGGAATGCGACGGTCACGTCGATCATACTTAATACAAAGTGTTCTGCTCGCAAAGTGTCGCACGTTTTATTCGTAGTCTCTTAAACTAACTTGAGATGAAATTTTCCTCAATAAAATTATTAATACGTTAACGCTGTCTAAGTTATAAAAGACAGAAAATGAGTTATTGTTTTGCACTTTAAGCCGCAGACATAATTTTATTCCTTGTTCCATTTCGAGTAGAAATTATTTTAATGGAATTTCAACGATACGTTTCAACCAACATTAAGAAGATTTTAAAGAAAATTGGCGTCAAGCCAATTTCTCGCCGAGGAAAATCAGACTTTGAATTAATTGAAAATGTAACAAACCGCAAGATCCAAGACATGTTAAGTCACTTGTTATAACTCGCTGCATCTTGCAGGCGTACGAACGACGATCCTGAAGTGCATTCGCGAGAGCAATCAGACACCCGTCAACGACAAACGTTGTCGCAACGTGGAAAAACCGAAGCATCCTCCTCCGCTGCGATGCAACGATCATCCTTGCGCCGCTAGGTACCTACTTCAATAAATCTCTTCTATTATGATTCTCCAATTTTTTGGTGATTGTCGTATACGGTCATCGCATTTCCTACCAGTTAGATTCTTCGATATGTTCAAACTTGTTTCTCACATACATGGAAAAAATGAGTTTACTAAAGTATCTAAAAATTTAGCTAGATACAGATCTGAAAATAATTTGTTTGGATTATCAAATAATTATTAGGATGCTTAAGTTAGAATATTAAAGCTTTCTACAACATTACTGATACTTCAATTTTCTGCATAATTATTACAAAATTTTTAAATGTGCATTTATCTAAATTTTTAGATACTTCAGCTAGTTCTTTCCGTATTAAATTAAATTGTTAAAAGATCTAGAGTTTACTGATATTTTTACTGGGGGGGGGGGGGTAAAGATCGATTTTGAGTTCAAAAAATGGCTGAATAGAAACGCGATGAACTCCCTGTGCCCAGAGAATCTGCGATTTACGCAGACAAGCTTGATCTCGTATGTTCGAACAGTCGGAAATGTTGTCAGATGGCGAGCTGAACCGTGGAGCGAGTGCTCGGTCACCTGCGGGATCGGCATCAGGACGCGAAAACTTGAGTGCATCCAGGAGCTGAACGCGAGATTGACAATGCGCGTTGCTGCTGGTGCGTGTATGCAACCGCCAGATCTGAGCACCACGGAAACTTGCAATCGGCCGACATGTCCTAACGTGGGCCCAGAATTGAGGCACATGCCATCGCAGCACGACGCACCTAGGTGGGACGTGGGCGCTTGGAGTCCGGTGAGTCATTATTCTATTGCCTTCATTGTTAAACAGCTACTTTCAGCGGTTTAGGAAGTAGGACAGGAAATCGTTGAAAATCCGAAGTGAGAAATCAGCTGGTATAGAAAACAGTCTTAACATGTACATCTCGCCAGTATTAATTTTTATCATCGGAAACAGTTCGCGTTAGAACTATTCGTGTCTCAATAAATAAAATAATTAATATCTAGAAATAATAATAGAAGATTGGTAAAAAGATTGTAAACGAACGAGAATTATCTGTTTAAGTATAATTAGGAAACTGAACAGGAAACTGAATTTGCCACGCACGAAAGATATACGAACTATTCTAAACAGATATTTCATGTTTTTTATAATTCTTTGATCAGTGTGTGCAGTAAGTGGATGGGACTTTTTGCTCTACTGCTAAAATTAATTGTAATTGAAAAATATATATTCCGCTTATTACGTTTTTATTGTGCATTCTAGTGTTCAGCGACGTGCGGCCGTGGAACTCGAAATCGAACAGTGACTTGTATAACATCCGGACCGTCTTGTTCGTTAGCCAACAAGCCGGAATCTCAAAAAGCATGCGAGACAGCGGTTTGTAATGAGGCGACAGACGTGGGACATCATGCGCCCTGGCTGTATTCGGAATGGTCTTCAAAGGTATAACACATTGTATTATAAGATAATTCCATTGAAAATAGGCAAACGTAAAAAAAATATCCATTTAAAAATTATGAACCCTCATATGTTAATTTTGTGTCCGTGCATTTATTCAATAATTAAATATGTAAAATTATTTCTTTGTGACGATTTATAAGAAAGGGTATCTCAAACATCGTTGAATTTAACTTTCTCAACTTTAAGATAAAGAGCATTTGTCACTGTTGCAGTGCTCCGCAGAATGTGGAAACGGTGTGAGGATCAGACGAGTGGCGTGCGCCGACGGTAGCGAGTTATTCTGCAATCCCAAAGAGAGGCCAGACACAGAAATGCATTGCTTAGGACAAGGGATGACCTGCAACCGAGCCAAGTGGTTTGCTAGTCCATGGACTTCCGTTAGTACAAGCACGACTCAGAAAATAAAACGGCTCGTGGCAATGTGTAAAGTCAAAATTGCCGACATAATTTTGATAGACAACATTAATTCTTTACATAAATCTAGTTTTAATTTCAAGACATTATATATTCTCGAATTTCAAATCGATATTACAATTTTTTGTAATTAGAAATTGAAAATAAAATTAAGGTGTAAAAAATTACAACTTCTAATTACAAAAATTATTCATTTTAATTGCAGTTCTTACAACCAATTCGAGAACAAAATAGATATTTAATAAAGTGTTCTCTCTATTTGTCCTTTTTCTAATTATTGTACGATGCAATTTTTTTATGATCAATGACAATATATAATTTCTTATTAACTTCTCTTTTAAATCTATTAATTTCTTTTTTAGTGTTCTGTTTCGTGTGGCGTTGGCGTGCAGTATCGAAACGTCGCTTGCATAACTAGAATGAATGACGAATTTGTCGTAGTATCTGCACAAAATTGCAGCGATCCCAAACCAACGACTGAGCAAGTTTGTAGAATGTCTGCGTGTTCGCCGGAATGGTTCACCTCAGATTGGTCGACGGTAAAGTACCGCGAATACATGAACTAAATTTTTATCAGGAATTTTTTTTATTGTTAATTTGCATTTTGAATATCTGTATACCTGATATAATTTTTATGTATCCTATTTTAGTGTTCCGCAACTTGTGGGGCTGGAATTCAAAATCGACTTGTACGGTGCATCGTCGAAGGTATCAGCAGCACCAGTTGCTCAGAAATTAGTAAACCAAGCGCGGAGCAACAATGTAACGTGGAGCCATGCAAGAAAGAAGTGCCACTAGCGAACAAACCGCCAAAAAGTAAAGAAAGAAAATTAATGCTCTTATACTCTTATTTTTTTCCTAGCTTCAACAGTTTTAGCGATTTTCCGAAAAATTACTAGTAATAATTATGAGATATTGCCATTTAATAATTATAGGATCCGATGTGTACTTGATAGATATATTTTAATATTATGTTTCAGAGGTGCACGAGTCGTCTGAGTGCGTGGACAAGTATCCGAATTGCGTTTTAGTAGTAAAGAATGGCCTGTGCCGAATCAAATATTACAAGCATTCGTGCTGCCAATGCCGTCAGTAGCTGAGGATAGCAATTTTGTGCTCGCCCGCGATTTTGCGAATGAGCGACTGGCGAGCACGACCGTCGAATAAAATATAAATACTATATCGGAAAGGGCAAATTATGCCGAGTGTAAGACTGCTATAAAGAGAGATGACCACGTATATATAATTTTATTTATATTACGCGACGCGACATCGAATCATACGTGTCTTAGTCGTGTTTTTTTCTGCCGAATGTAGCATAATTCTCCGGAGCGGTAGAATTCTTTTTCCCTTATGAATATTTAAAACGAGACGTTTGATTCTTCTTGATAGTTTGACTATGAATATTGGATAAATTTTTGGAAGAAATAGCTCAAAATAAAATTAACGAACGAGAGATAAATAGAATAATAAATTAAAATTACAGAAAGGGAAGACATGACATACAAAATTAAAATACGTTTTTATTTATGCGGGTTAAAAATATTTCTCTGCAAGAAAAGCTTGTTCTCGAAGAATCTTAATTTTCCCGAGAATCAACCATGAAGTTTGTCAGGGTTTTGTGTGCAATAAATATATATTAACATACACGTACGTTCATTTGTATAGCACATGTACAGATCGTTTACATCACATTCAAGTCGATATCTGTGTTATCGTTGCAGACAGGTGCAGATCCATAATTTTATTGATTTGGAGTAACGGCACCTATTCAAATACGACCTTGGCCTTTTTATGTGCTCTAATACGATCTCAAGTTTTGTGTGCTTTTTATCAAACGACACGTTTAGTGTATTCAAACTGGAAGAACGTGTGAAGATTTCATTGTATTTCAAAAGACTCATCCGATAAAGAGAGATAGGAAAGGCTCGTATTTTTATCTTTATTCAATATCTTATTAGATGATAAAATTTAACAAAATATATATAATAAACAGCTGTATCTCAAAATTTTATTTACTTAATATATCGATTGAATTCAAGGTTGAATAGTTACATTTAATTTTAATTGTATATTGTAAGTATAGTAATATTCTTTTTTATATTTAACAAATCTTTTTCAACTTATTACACGAAAAAAAGGATTTTTTTAAATTTAATCATATACAATATACATGTTCAAAAGATTGCTGCTTTCATTTTTAAAATAGTAGTAAAATAAAACATAATATGAAATATCTAAATGCTATATTAATTTAATTCTCGGCATGTATAACAAAAAGGTATGAGATTTGTGAGTGAATTACATTACCAATTTTACATTCTTAAATAAAATGAGTCACTCTTTGCATGCTTATTCGTAAAACCTGCACGATTATGAAAATCTTCGAGGCTGCTGTGTCCGCCTCTGCACCGTCCGCGAAAATAAAAGGAATTTTTAGCCAGGCCGTACTCCGGAAGCAACGTTGTAAAAGACACTGAATGCGCAAACCTGTGTTACACAAAGAAAGGAAAGTTGGCGGTTTGATGAAAAGTCGGTTTTCTGTTACTTATTTCCTAAGGGAAAATACTCTCTTGCAAAAACATAATTATCTTCTGTCAAATTTCGATCAACGATCATTTAACGTAGAAACAAATTTACAGTGATGGACTTAGTAGAAGATTTGTCTAGATTTGAAAAAATTTTCCTTTTAAATGCTTTTTTATTGACTATTCTTTTACAAGTTGTCACAAAAATTTATAATCAATCTTTATAAAAAAAAATTCTCATAATTTTAAGAATATCGAAATGTTTTAAATTTATGATTTCTGAAAAATACTTTCAACTTTTCAAATTTTGTAAGTTTTCTTCAGAGAAATTATAAAATAAGAGAATTTTCTCTAAAAATAATTCTTGGAGAAAATTTCAGAATTTACATGTACATATAAAGAATTCTAGAAAAGATATAGATTTTCTCAGCATTTCTGAAGTGTTCCAATTTATATAATAAGTATAAGAAATTTTCTAAGAAATTATAAAATTATACAAGATTTCTGAAAAATTCTGAAATTACGTGAAATTCTGAAAAATTTTGTAACGAATTTTAAGAAAAATTTTCGTCAGAAAATTTCCGTAAATTACGCAATAAGAATCATTTTAAAATTATCATGAGAAAATGTACATTTGGTGTCCTTGTTGAAGGCGTTATAAATATTGAAACACATATGCGATTCTCGTTCTGCATACGTCGTCAAGTAAACTTATTCAGATAAGTGTGGTAATTTATGTACAATAATGTAACTGGATATACGCTTGTATATGTAGAATATTTGAAGTCGTTAGATGATAAATAGATATATATGTATTATTGTATATTTCGATATAAAATCGAGATAAAAAAAGTTTTAGAATCTTCGATCTATGTATTCGCTATCACACATATTAGTTTGATTTTGAACTCGCATTTAATTGCGCCGTGAACAGAGCTGTTTGAATTAACTAATTATTTGTGTCAATTGAGTTATTTGGTTCTGCCAGCTCCAAGGAATTATTCGGATGCTTTCTATTGAATAGTATTCTAGCATAGCGTGCGTCTCGCTCAGATTTTATATTTTTACAGTAATTACAAGTTATTTACACAAAATTTTCGTTTGTTTATTTCATTTTTTTTTATTAACTGATCATCGTTTCATTTGGTTTTGTTATACATCAGGTAAGTGCATTTTATAATTTATTTTCTTCTCTTGATAATTTGTTTAACATATTGTGTTATTTTTCAAATTATATATCTACATTTAAATTTATTACTTGTATAAATTTCTTTTATATCTACATAACACACTTTAACCTGGAAACATCTTTAGGATGTAGAATGTCCCCTGACGTCCCTTGCAAGTTAGTGCTGTATAATGAGTATAAATGCTGATAATGTAGGATATTACACAATATTAAACATAATATTATTTATATTATGTTTACTTTCCTTAATTACAATGAACTAATATTACAATGTTATTTATATTATGTTTGCTTTTTTCTTAATTACAATTAGCTTTTTTCATACCCTTTTTATTTTCATTGCACGTTTTTATTTCTTTTATTATACATTCTTTTCTTCGTTACGTAAGATTTGTATGTTTTATATAGAGTAGAGTGCTTTTAAAATATACGCCGAATTTTACCAATATAAATGGAATTTAAAAATATGTGTTTTCATGCTTCTTTTAGAATTAACTTTAACTATCAAATATAAATGGATTTTTGTAGAAATTAGTTGGTAAAGTTCGGTTGAATATTTTAGAAAAACCTTATGAAAAGTTCCTTAACGGATCATTGTATTGTACTGCGAAATTTGCCAGTTTCAACTATGAAGACTTTTCTCAATTAATGTTAATTGTAAGTGTCGATGTTTCTTATCGAAACTCAGTGGCATAGTAAGAATATAATGATATATTGATATATTACGAATCTTCACGACTTCTTGTAGACATTATTGAATTATGTAGATAACGTTAAAATAACGGATCACCAGAAAATTGAAGAAATGCTCTTGCGAATGTATAAACGCGACTGTTAATTGATAGTAATTGTCGAGTGTTAAGTGTCAATGGCTGTGATATAAACTATGTCCGACTAAATCATCATTATTAATTTTACTTTGATTGAAGGCTGCGGTACAATTGTGCGGTACAACTTGAAAACTACATTTATACTATTTAACGTGAAACTGTCGTAAAGCGTTCTCTGTCTTAAATTTTCTATAAATATTTAAGAAACTAAATAAGAAATCTTAAACATTTATAGAATGTAAGAGTTCATCTGTGTTTCCTAAAAAAACTAAAATGTAAAAGTGAATAATAATATTTTAGGGAATAAACTTAATAAGAATATATTAGAGACATAAATTTTATAGAAATTCTATAAAAGAAAAAATTACGGAAACATTACTATAATTTAATTGTTACAAAATTTATTAATTGATTGATATAATAATGATTGGTTAAAACGTAACTGAATTACTTAATTACAATGAATAATTTTCAACATATATATACATTTTAACGTGAGTTTAGAAATTATTTTCAATGTGGCAAGAAGTAATTTATTTTTAGGACAGCGCGTTGTATTATATTAATAACATTAAGAAGTACGAAGGTGCACACATAAATAGACACCATCGTGATCCTTTATCGAGACAAAACGTCCACTAATGTCCATAATTATGTGCTCTGTGTCGTTGCAAACTTGTGTATTAATCGCGTAGCTCGACTATCGCGAGTGTGATCTCGTCAAGGACTGTGATACAATCGTAGTCTGCAGGAATGAAGTACAACGAACCATAAAACGAATAGTTAATGATCAGTACAATAGGCCAACTGCTAAGAGAAACTAAAGTCGTCTGACGCTTTGTAAAATTGCTTCCGTGTCACTTGTATAATATAATAAAATTCTTAATCGAGAACAATCGTTATCGACAATCACGATCGCTATACCTATTCAATATACGATAGGTATTATAAACGAAAGTTATTGCTTACGAATGGGAAGTAATTGAAATTTGCAATTTATTAATTACGCTTCGATAAAGAAGTTTTTTATATTCTCTTTTTCTTCTGTTTGTAATTAATATATTAATAATAAAAAATAAGACCTATTATTTAAAAAAAAAAAACAAAATATAATTGGATAACCGAGATTTGTCGTCAATTTGTAAAAATATTAATTGATTAAAGATTAATTAATAATTATTAATTAATAAGATCAATTTAAAGTTGAATTAAATTTGTGATTATATTTTATTGTCTCATAATCGATGTATCAAAGTGAGTTTCGTAATTCGATTATCTGGCCACTTGTACTAATTATATCGAGCTTCTTTTGCTCATATCAATATCTAATGTGTGTCCCTTTGTATAAAAGATTTACCCTTGCAGAAAGTATAAACAGAAAATCGGTTGTTCGAAATATTTAATTTGCAAGAAAATAACAGCATACAAAATAACAAAATAAGGCAAAGATAAAGTGGTATTTTTCATTTCAAGATAAATCATCTAAGATCCAAGATGTTAATTACTATGTTTAATCAATCATTATGTGCTAGTTTGTTAACAATGCGTTGTTTTTAAAGAATTAACAATCGCACAATCCGATTTTCTGCAATTTCCTTTTTCATAATCTGAGCTATATATATTATACACACATATAGTATGTATATATGTATATTATATACGAGCAATTTTACAAAAAATTTCATAAATCAGGTTTCTTTCGGAATAAAATAGATCGTGTTTCCACACACGTAAAATGCACAGCTAATGCGAAACGAATTACGAGAGAGACAGACTCATAAGCACATACATATGTGTTATTTGTGTTTCTCATGATATAATTGTATTATATGTTTAATATTCGAGCGTTTTTGCTTGTTAGATATTAATAAAGCGAAAGTCAGCAAACACCTGTCTTTGCTCAAAAAAATGAAATAATGGATATTATCAGAAGCCCTCTTCTGATATACACTGCCAGTATTGAACATCTATAGTAACGTGAATTATAGATCCTCAGTACTGAGAATGTATATCGGAGTACGGTCAGACTAAGTTGGAATAAAATTTTTGTCATATTATTAGCCATGTAATGTTAGTATTAAATATTAAGTGTTATTTAAAAAAAGCGTTTCTTTTAAATATAAAATATGAAATGAATATTACAATAATATAGGATAAAAATATATGATATAGAATAAAGATATACATATATATATCATATATAAAAATATATTATCATAAATTTTCACATAAAAATTAAAACAGCATTCTTGTATAATACTGTTTCTTTCAAGTTTTTAATTTATTCTATATTAAAAGATAAAATAAAAGATAGTTGTTTCTAATGTTTATTGATAAAATTGTTTTAATTAACTGAATGGCATAGTCATATCTAAAACAAATTAATTTGCTCTTGAATTACATAATGCTTAAACGAATTTTTGCTTATCTGTGTCACGTAAAATTAGATTTGGCAAGTGAGAAGTAGACATAGGGGAAAAGAAAGAGAAACAATCTGCGATCTTGTCCAAAGAATTATAATTCAAAAGCTTAATCAGTTTTTATTTCTTGTTACATTTCATTACAATGTAAAATTTCTTGCTGTATATAAAACAATTTATAAAAAACAATCAATATATATTTAATTATATAAATACTACCATTATATTTTATTCGCGATCATTAGTCTATGTCTTTTTTTAAGTTCGGCAAAGCTTTATTATTTAAGTTAAGTACCCGATTGCACCAACAACCTTAATTATTCACTTTAATTAGTAATTATCTGTTTACACCAAAATTTGAAGTACAATAAAAATTTGTTTTTTATAACTGCAATTGATATATATGAAAAGGCCCGAATTCAATTTGGATCGTAACACCAGTGGATGAACGGATGAATAGAACTGATATATGGAAATAATTTAGTTTAATTACACAGTTATCTGTATCAACAATAAAATTAAGTCTGTATTTCTATTTGTTTGAAATATCAATTGAAAATGACCGTACGAAACATGGATACTTAACTCTCCACTTATCAAATAAAAATGTATGATACAATTTCTGGCAGTGTTAAAAGTATATATATAAATTTCAGGCACTATATTCTATATAATGCGACAAATTTTTTATCATCAAAGATATGAAAAATATTGTGAATATTATTAAAATATAATTTTGCATTACAAACGTTTTGTTTTAAGTTAATTCCAATTCAGTAACTAAACTGCGGAAATTTTGTGCCACGTCACTTAGAATATATAACATAAAGTAGCACTTGACAATTTTACAAAATCCACATTTTATTTTTTTGTTGAGCACAAAAATATCTTATTATTTACGTTAACTAAGATTCTTATTAAATAATACGTAGCATTGCGAGGTGAGTCAAAGCAAGGTACAAGATCCAAACTGGATCAATGTATTTATAGTAAATAATCTAAATACTATACTCTGACGATGTTGCTGCCAATAATTAATAACGTTCATTATTCAAATTGACGCCCTTTCCTGTCCATCTTTCTTTTAAATCTACCTTTAGACCCAGATCTCTCAACGCGGCTTTCACATTATCGTCTAATTTAGGACCATGTAAACGTATTGCTTCTCGTAGCGTTTCCTCAACGCCGTACATTAAGAACTCCTTAGATTCGGATTTATTTCGTACCGACATGTTTCTAATCGCCCAAGATGCTTGCTTTAAGATGTTTAGATTATTAGGATAAGCCTTCATAGTATCTACGATCACTTGGGCCGCGCCGCAATCGTAGAACACACCAGAATTCGAAGTGCTTCGTAAAGATAACGCCGATATGCAACTCAGTCCAGCAGTTACGACGTTCTCCGATCTCTATAAAATATTAAATTTTAATGTGTATTAAAAAATTTTTTCATTTAAAATATTAATAAAGTAAATCATTTTAAAGACCGCGATGTGAACAACACCAAAACAAATAAGAATATCTCTCTCTCTCTTATCCTTTTTTCATTTAATTAATAAAGAAAATATTTTTAAAAGAATTTTACTGTAAAAAATGTTTTTTATTGCACATGATTCGTGAACTTACTTTCATTCTACTGATAACGGATACGATTAAAGGAGCGCAGCCGGAAGTGACGATATGAGACTTGACATTATCATTGCCAGCGAGCGCTTTAAGCAACTTCAAAGCGTGCCAATTCAATTTTTCGGAATCTGGATATTCAGTCATTATATCTAAAATGAATTTTAATCCCCCGGCATCCTCTACTTCCTGACAGAATTCATTTCGAACAACCAATGCGGCTAACGTGATCATTAGGTCGCCTATGACTTTCGTGTCCTTTTTAAATCCTGTTTGTGACGAATGTATATCATAACAAGTGATATTGCAATAAAGTGCATATATCAATTAATCATAGTAGAGTATAAAAGAACAATATAGAATGATTATCTAACTTTTAAAGAATAATCCAAATGTTTGTAACATATTAAACAATAATTACCAAAAGTAATTCATATTAATTTTAAGGCTATTTAAATATATTTATATATACTTTTCAACAATCCAGTGATGATATCGAGAGCACCCTTTGCCATGATAGTTGCATGTTCGTGTGCCTTTCCGTACTCGTGCCTAATATCATCGTCCAGTACCAACGCTCTGATTACCGAACATGCATCCTTAATCTCTTGCGCATCTACGTCTGCACGTATCAATATCTTCTTAAGTTTTTCAAAGATATTGGTGTCAAATATTTTTTGCCTATTCAACTCATGCTTTATACAGCATTCTCGTATCCAACACAGTAGGTATTGTAACGTTGTCGTATCGTAAGATCCCTCTAAAATCCTAATAAACAAAATTTAATAAATTATTTTGAAACAAGAAACAGACGCTTATTAAATATAGCTCTTGTGATCTTAATTTTTGCTATAAATTGTAATTCATGTTCCTATAATTGAAAGAATTAGTTCTCTTTAAATTGTTGTCAGTTTTCTCCAAATTGTTGAAATAAAAAAATTTTTAAGAATTTAATAAAATTTTTCAAAACGAAATTAATAAAATGAACCAGTTTTCATTGAAATGAAAATTTAAAAAGTATTAATTTTTTTATCATCCCAATGAAAAAGTTTTTTCCATTAATTTCCATTAATTTTATTCTTCCTGATTTTTATACTAACTTCAGAATTAATAGTCATAAAAAAAAAATTAAAAATCAGAAATCTATTTCAAATACACTTTCTTTTTCTACGAATCAATTTTTTACGAAATAATCTTTACTCTATCTGCAATGCAATCCCTTCGTCGTCCAGCAAGTCTGGATAACCGGACATTAATGAAGTGATTGTCTCCAGTGTGGATTTAAGTATCACATGGTTCTTCTTGCATTCTTTCAGGAGATCGATCAGAATATTGTAACATTTGCGTTTCCCTGCGAAAACCCTGTGTGCAATATCCTTATCCAACTCGGATCGCAGTTTTTGCAACGTCTCCGGTACGCCTTCATAACTCTTGTCATTCACAGCACATGTTAATCGTTCCAGGCACATCACTATCTGCTTGTATTTATCCTCAAGAACTGAATCTGTGACGATGTTGCTCAGGTCTATCCCCTGCGCGAATTAAATGCCATCCGTGAATTATAAACGCAACGGTGATCAGAATGTGCAGCGTTGTTCTCGACGCAAAAAGGTTCTAATTGACTTTTCATAAATATTTAATTTTCTTAATAAATTATGAATTTTTTGTACTTTTACATAAATTTCATTTTATTTTAAAGATTATCTTTTCTTTTCTGAACAGCGCGCGCATCAAACACGTTACGGTATAAGAAACAGATTAATTTCTTAAGATAGACGATAGTGACACGAGTGCTCCGAAACTAAAAGCGTCAAGAAATGCGGCAAGATCGCGTAACAGATTTTATTTTTGCACTACAGGTGCATCTTTTAAATAGGTTCTATAATTTTACGATACAAGAATATGATTAATTGTTAATTTAAAAAATATTAAATAAAAATTTAATATTGAAAAGCGTATTGTTAAACTAAACATAAATTTTTAAAAATAAAAAATATATGTGATAAAAAATAACGATAAAATAATTTAATATTAGTGAATATTTAAGATATTAATTGATATATCCCTAATACTTTTTTATTTATATATCCCTAATATTTTTTTATTTCATGTAATATTGCGTATTTATTTTTAATGGCAATGACGAAAATTCTTGATGACTTATTCGAGACTGACTCATCTAATCGAACAATTAAGGAGCAGAACACTTTCGATTAATCACTAAGATAGTTTCTGATACATACTTTAGTTAAATTTATATATAAATTCCATTTAAAGCCATATAACATTTGAAATAATTTCGAACTTTGTTATTTTTATTCTTGATAAAATAGAGATAAAATAGAGATAAAATAGAGATGGAAACGAAAGTTCTCATAACGTTCGTTGTGGATCAAAATAATATATTTGTGTATACATATATAAATAAATTATATATATATGTAAAATATATAATTAATATCCTAATAAATATATTAGAGAATAAATATATTATATTTATATGTATATATTCTTTACAAATTAATTTTAACTTTTAGACAAACATCTGTTACAATTTTCTGAGATATTCCGTGATTTGAAACTCTGCTCTCTTTTTTTTTTTTAATGCCGAAGGTGAAGATTTCCAGTAGAGAAGCGAATGAATCACATAATTGCGCGCAAAGAGCAAAAAGTATATTTTTCACTGATTGATAAGCGGTGTAAACAAAGGGATGCAGGAGTACGTACTTTCATTTCGTAGCACTTGATAGCATCCTCGATCGCCTCCTCTTCAGTCAAGCCGAGGCTCTCTATTAATTCCCTAATCTCTTCGTCGTAGGCTTGCTGGGTAATTATTGTGCTCATGATAATGCGGTTTCTCTCACCGGTGATCCGTTTTGCTATATAAGGAAATGAACGTTACACGAATCATGCAAGCAAGGCGAACGTGCACTGGCTTGTCCATGTGATGACAAAGAGAGCGGGACCTGTCAATGCGACTGCGCGTTCGCAAACTCCGTCCGACCGTGCCAAGATATAAAAACATCTCTGTAAGGGCGCGTTCACACCTTGCGGAAAGACAGAAAGCGGACAAGCAGCAGCCAATCAGAACTCGCACTGGTATTCGACAATTTCGGCTTTTTGTGGCTGCGGTCCACTCGACGCTACAAACGCTTCGAAGCGTTTGAGCGACCAATCAAAACAAAGAATTTTACGAATTGACTAATTAAAGAATGCTTCGAAGCGTTTGTAACGTCAAGTGGACCGCAGCCTGTATTACTTATTACCAGCGCGAGTTGTGATTGGCCACTGCTTTTCCGCTTTCTGCTTTTCCGTCAAGGTGTGAACGCGCCCTAAGGCCGGAATCAGACTACGCATTCAAGATTGAGATTGAAGATTAAAGATTGAAATTTGACCAATAAGGACAAAGAAATTTTAGCTTCTTTCGTTTCGATTGGTCAAATTTGAATTTTTCAATCTTCAATCTCAATCTTCAATGCGTAGTCCGATTCAATGGGTGCGTTCAGCAGAACGTTTGTTTTGCAACTGTTGTAAGTTTCCTTCGCGCTAATTGGATCATACTTTTAGATCTAGAAGAATGGTCCTATCTCAGCAGACAATCATAAAACGGTTGCAAAACTGTTGAGTCTGCTGAACGCAGCCAATGATTCCGGCCTAACTCCGGATCTACAATGGCCTAGTTTACACCGAGCACTTGACACGCGTATTAAGTACCATATTCGCACCAAATCACTTGATACGCTTGGTATAAACGCTGGCGGATTATTTTGATCTGATACTTCTGAGGGCGCGTTCACACCTTGACAGAAAAGCAGAAAGCGGAAAAGCAGTGGCCAATCACAACTCGCGTTGGTAGTAAGTAATATAAAAAGCCGAAATTGTCGAATACCAGCGCGAGTTCTGATTGGCTGCTGCTTTTCTGCTTTCTGCTTTTCCGTCAAGGTGTGAACGCGCCCTAAGAACTATAGTAGGAATATATTGGAACATGTTGGAGTATGTGACGCGACAAACCTGAAATAGTTCGATCTATCCGATATTCGGAAAATTGTATTTTGAAATCCGCGGGCCAGCGCTCTCGAACGAGCGATCGCACTCGCTCTGAATCGAATCGATCGCGCGCAGTCGATTTGGAGTCGAACGTTGCGAGTTGCGATTTTAGCTGCCTAGACTGGCCTAACCGTGTTCGTTCATGGTATCGCGGCACGGCAAACGATATTATTATTGTGCCCCCTTCCACCCCTCTCATGGTCGTGATATCCGACGCGACTTGTCCGCAAGTTCCCGGCACATGTGGCCGTAGGTAGCTTGAGAAGAGGGCAGAAGAGGAAGGGATTCTGAGCATCGTCGTCGTCGTCGTCATCGTCATCGTTGTCGTCGTCGCCGTCTTCGTAGCTGTCGCCCTCGTGCATCCTCCCCTCTCCCTCCGAGCGAGGTGTCCGCGCCGCAAGTTTTTCGTCACCGAGGAGTTCCGTTGGCGTGGTGTAGCGCATCCGTTTATCCTCATCGCTACCGTTTTCACTTTCCGTTCGACGAACCGCGACGTCAGGCAAGGTAAGCGTCCCTCTCGAGACCCATACACTCGGCACGTGAACTCCCGTTCGCGTCCTCGTCTCGAGACGCGTAGTTTCACGCGTGTACACCGTGCACGTATACCCTCGGTTGCGATGACAGTTAAGTACCTGAGGCATATCTTTATTCTCTGGTGCGCCACGGTATTGTTGCTCTGTGCTAACGAAGAACGTAATTTCGACTGAATTTCATATATCGTCGGATTCTGGATTTTAAACATAAAGATATTCCGTAGTGGAGAACCTTTTGCACCTTGCAAGGAAAAAATTAGCTCGTTAAGCTTTTGTCTCTCTGAGTTTTATAGGATACTGAAAGATTTGTAGATTTTTTTGGTATAGATATAATATGATCTCAATCTTGTAAATAGCTTCTAGAAAATATTTGAAGTTTCTTCGATATAAGAAATATTAGTGATTTTTTAACCAAGTTGTCATAAGTATAATTTCTTAATAGTAAATAATGTTCTTGCTTATCAATTTTTCAGTGATCTCTTAATTTTATATAATGTAATCTCTTAATCTTGCAAACAACTTCTTAGAAAATATTTGCTTTTGGAACGATTTAAGCCACATAAGCCTCTTCGACGTAGATCTGAGAAATAACAGTAGAGATTTTTTAACCAAGTTCTTACAAATATAATTTCTTACTTATAAACAATGTACTTGTTCATGAATGTTTGAGTGATCTTTTAATCTTGCAAATAGCTTCTTAAAAAGCATTTACTTGGAGCGATTTAAGCTACCTAAGTCACTTTGACATAAGTTTGAAAACAAGAAAGATTTTTTAAACAAGTTCTTACAAATATAATCACTCAACTATAAACAATGCTCTTATCAATTTTCAGTGATTAGAAATATTTATTTTTTTGTTGCTTACAAAATGAACAATGAAATATTTGGTTTACCATGATATAATATTACAATACATAAAATCTATTTGGCCATTAAAATGATTACGTATCGTTTTATAAACATTAATGTATAAAGCATATGGTACAATATATTTTTAATTTTGTATGTTTAAAAATAAAGTAAATGTAGTAAATCGAGTGTGTGCCTTCTTTATACTGTGGTAAACACGCAAAAATTTTTATATTTACATTGAAAATTAATTCCATTTGAAAAAGTACAAATTGATTTAAGTATTTTTTGAGATTATCTTATCTATAGTCACATATTTTTCAAATTAAAGGCTTTTACTAATTTAAAGGAAAAATACTCTAAATTTAAGCTGTTCAAATTCCAGAATTAACTATAAGAAATCATTTTTAATTACTATTAATTAATTGCAATTTGAAAAGAATAATTCGACTCAAATATAATATTATATTGTTTATGTATTTCAGAAACTACAATTCGTAGGCTCTCTGATCACAATATCTTGGATATGAAACATAGAAATAGTGAAATAAAAGAAGAATTACACTCGAAGTGCGGATGTCCACGGAAGAAATGCAAAGGAGAATGATAAAGATAATAATGCATTGCACGGTCATGCATAAATAATTGTTACAGTGTTTATATTACCTTACTGTAGAGAAGTTTGACATATTGGATGAACCAACGTTGTCGGGACAACATTGTCGTACTGCATCTTACGTATTTATGTACAGCGATAAAGATAATTTTTAAAAGGATATAACATTATATAAGAACACAGAAGTAGCTTTTTTAACGAAGAGTAAATCATTATTTTTAATAATTAGATGTAAACATATGAGAATCAAATTGTATGTGCCCAATAAGAAGAAGATAAGCTATATTGCACAAAGATCGGCTTTCCTAAATAATGCTCAAACAGCCGCAAATAATTTGGAATTAAATAAAAGCCTCTTCTAATACGATTCAAGTAAAGCGATAAAAGAAATGCTTTGAGTCTCCCTGAGGAGGATGCGTAAGAATCGAGAAAGATTATGTCCTGTGATTGTTGTATTCCACGAGATTGTTTACATTTGCTGCATGCCATGTGTGACTGACAAACGAGTAAACTCGCGTACTCTTTTCTATGGAGACGATGATCTACTGATGTGATCGTTTCCTTTGCGAGTATCTACTATCGCGCTACTTCCGAGAAGATTGAAAATTGGTGTCGTCTCGTGCGACTCAAGAAATAAGCAAGCAGACTTTGTGCCTGGTACGAAATTTATCATATTAATAGACTAGGAATATATGAATAAAAATAATTGTCATTTCACACTCTTACTTCATAAGCGATACAAACTCAAAAAAATCAAGTTTCCCAGAAAAAGAGAAAACTTACTTTTTAATTTTATAGAAAATTATTGATTATACAATATTGACAAAACAAATTTTGTTAATGTGATCAAATGTCATTTTATTTTATTTTTTTGTTTCATAACTCTTAACCACCTCTTTTGAGTTTTGACGATTTTGATAATTATTTTTTTAGAAACTCTACTCTTTGAGTTGTGACAATTTTGGTTTCATAAAATTAAATTCACTTTTTTGATGATAGGGTAATGTTTACTAATTCATTTATGATAATAATTAAAAAAAAATTTTTTTAGTTGTCACTTGAAGTAAATGAGCAATATCTGACAATTTTATTCTTTTAAATGCTCGTTTATTTCCATAATTTATGTCAGTTATATATATTTATATCTGCGTGATTTGTATTTAGACGCGGAGGTTACAACCGACGAAGTCCTAATGCTGAAAGGAAGCCTGTCGCCGTATCTCGACACTCACAATGAAGAAGAGTCGTCTTATGTAACGCTCAGCAATGGGCCGTATGGTAAATATTATAATACCATTGAATATAGAATATCAAGCGTTACTTCCATAGCTTACTGTATTAGATTAATCCGCTCATTAATTCGTCACTTCCTTGTTACAGCGTATGTAGCAGATTCCACGAGCACGGAACACAACTCCTACAATCACGTCCTCATAGATGTATACTTTGTAACGCCCATCCTCTGTAAACATTGTAAGTACATCATTAATTACAATTTATATTATTCATTATATGAACCAAATTAGTATTAATGTAGAAGAAATTAAGTTTATCAAATTAATTATTCTCATGCCTGTCTACCAATATAGATTAATTTTAATCTTGGTTTCACTTACTTTTTATTTTTTTTTAGTTCCAAGTATTAAAAAAAGATAAAAAATAAATTAAACCGAGATTAAAATTAATCTATAATGATAGAAATGGACGTCTATCACATCTTTTTGCTCTTGTCATTTATTTAATTACCATATTAAATGTATGAACAAACTATCTACTTTATATTAAATAATTACAATTGTGATTCAGAAAAATCACAAAATTTCATTTAGTTATAGAAATATATATTGATTTTTAAATTTATTCCACAGGTGAAGATTATATCTGGGGCACCGGGAAAGTAGGAGTCAAATGCAAAGGTAAGACGTTCTATTACAATTGTATAATTAGATATAATATTGAAACTTTGTTTTTTTCTTATTCGTGTCAGACATTCTGCATATTGTACGACGCATATATTCTAATGGTATATTTGCACGATAGATTCGAAGATAGATTATATTTTTTCCGTGCCAAAAATAGTTTTCAATAAATATTACGAAATACATGTATTCGATATCGCGCACATAAGTGGACAAATAGAGGCAATATTTATGATTTTTAAGTATTTAACATATCTCAGTAATTATACAAGTACATATCTTAGTACTTATCAACGACATGAATTGAGGATACAATTTTTATCAATACATAATAAATATACATAACATGTATATACAACATATATATAATTTAGAAACAGATCAAGATCTTTTTTTTAATTTTAGAAGGATTCTGTTATATTGTCAATTTGTATCATTAATTAACATCACATTATAAACAAATATACATCCCCTGCTATTATTTGAAAACGGATAAAAATTTCTTTTTTTTTTTTAATTTTGGGAGGATTTTCTAAGAGATATTTTCGCATTAACACAAAAAATGAAAAACATAAGATAGGAATTGCTACGTCAAGAGGAAATTAAATTAAATTAATCTAATTAAACCCGATTAAGGAGATATTTTCGCATTAATACAAAAAATGAAAAACATCAGATAGGAGTTGCTATGTCAAGAGGAAATTAAATTAAATTAATCTAATTAAACCCGATTAAGGGAGACATATTCATTATCATTTTCGTCGTCTATCGCGTAACAACAGTATCTTCGCTGTTCACGGTGAGGATGTCCAAGAGTACGTAGCATCCCGATACTTCCGGGATTCGAGTGGACATCCGGGTGAACATCCGTTAAATCGCGGCAACACCCCCTTCGTCGGAATCAGCGTGTGTTGATCATCGATCCTCGCGTGGATCACCGTCGAGGGCGGCACCGTAGCATAGTAACACGCCGGCGACCCGCGCCGATTTCAAGAGCGGCATGCTATCGCGTCCCCCTTCACCTTCACCGCCACCGCTGCCACCATCGCGCCGGTTTCTCTCCCGAAACTCCGCGGCCTCTCTGGTCCCGCCAATCCCTCTCTGCGACATCGTATGAACCAGGACCGTATCTAATCGGAGCAGCACTATCCGACTCGGTCCGTAGGTATCGTTCAGTCTTTTAATTCAGAATCAGCTATCGCGACGTTGCGGTCGGAAAATCAAAGTCATATGGTTTCTTAAGCTACACAACGATAGCTGTAATGTAAAGTTTTCTATATAGTGTAATGCGCAGAAAGAGTCAAAACGAATACATCGAGATGGACACAAATGTGGATGCAGAAGGCTTACTCCTTAAAGAGCAATATATAATAGTAATCTAATCTCTCTCTACGTAATTTTATACTTGGTCAATATTTTGTTTCTGTAGTAATTAATAACACTTTTAAGAAGAGTACTATTATACATATATATAAAATATGTTTATTATCTCGAAATTCTTCTGAAATATTACAGTATACATAGAAAAATATAAGCTGTGCACAAATAATAATTATTTGGTTTAAGTATTTCAAAAGTTTATATCCATGAATCTATCATAAGAGTTCATCGTAAGCATAAAATTTATTCAAGATATATTCTGAAACCTATTAATACATCAATAAAGATGATTGAATTAAAATAAATTCGATTTCTTATTATGTAAAGACGCTGTCGATCAATTTTATAATATTCTTTAAAAGGAAATAAATTCTTGTTTGATATAATCAGTTTTTTAAAAATTTGTAATAAGTATATTTTAAAATTACTATTAAGAAAATATTATTTGTCAAAGATATTACTTAAAAGAAAGAAAGTAAATTTGTACAAGTTACCACATATTTTACATTTCATTTTCTTCATTATTGATTAATAATTCTTAAAATTAGAAAAAGAAGACTAAATTGAGATTAAAGTTAACTCGTATTAGAGAAAATAGAGATTAAAGTTCATCTGCATTGGTAGAAACTGGCATGACAGAGTTCAATGAAATATTTTTGCTTTTATCTGTTTAATCGTGAATACTTTGAGAAGCATGAATTTGAGGATTCAAAGCTATTGCAGTGCATTTTTTTATTCGAAGTTAAGATATTTGTTTCTATACGAAAGATATAGAAAGTACATATCAAAGACCGATGTATTTAAAACATAATCCGCATATAATACAGGATTCGAAAAATTGTGACTTGTGTTACATTTCTTATGAGATGAGTGAAGAGGAATACTTGCTCTTTTTTAAAGCGAGTTTCTTGATAAATGCATAATTTTTGCTCGCATGCTTTGAATATAATGATACTTATTCATATGATACAAAATCAATTTTAATGAGTCATATATCGCGAATCTAATTCGTACTGTCAGATTATTGGTGCTTGTCATGACAAATCGATAACAGAAGTCATTTGCAAGTGCGTTGCGAGATACGGAGAAAATACTTCGCGATAAAATGTAAAACATCACTTACATAGTACGCGGAATATTATGTATGCATTTGCTCGATACTTTGGTCTTAAAATAAACGCATTTACTTCTAGTTTTGGTCAAGAACGTTCTCTTGTCCGCATCATTCTCTTATCGTGAATTTTTGCACAACAGTCTTATTTGACATGCTACCTTCTATGTGTAAGTGAACTCGCGTTGTAATTAATTAGATTAAGTAACAGGCTCGATCTGCCACGTGACGATCGATTGTCTGGCCAATTATATTGCCCAATATCACTGGCGAACCTAATGATGACTCCATCTAATTCGGATCTCCGTCTAATTGACCACATCGTCTGTCATTACGTTATCTGTTGCGTAATTTCGTAAATTACTATAGAATTTCGGCTGTCTTATTTTCTCATTACATCAAATTTTAACGACAGATCCCACGATTAATTTGGAATGTTCTTTAGAGAGAATCTCGAATATCATCTTTTATTCCGTCTTATTCCTACCTCTTGACACATAAATAATTAAGATTTAAAAGGAAGATTCTATGAAGTGAAGACGATCTGAATTAAAAGTCTGGAGAATCACGTTAATATAAACTTCTACATTGAGAGAAAAGTTTTTCGTATTTATGATTATAATTGCATTCTAAAATTTTTTATCAGAAGTTTTATTTTTATAATTATTACTACTATAATATTAGTAATTACTTATATTTACATATAGATCTATTCAAAAAAATATATTATTCCGAAAATGATTGTGAAATTTATAGTCGTTTCCGGGAACAACCATACATTTTTTGGTACATATAGAATCATAAATGTAATTATTATTACTAACATTATAGCAATAATAACTATAAAAATGGAGCTTCTAATCATAATATTTTATCATACAATTATAATCACAAATACTTTTCTCTTTTTTTTCTTTCCGTAATGATCATCTTCATTTCATATTCTTTTCTTAACGTATAAACGGCCTATTGTTTAATGATAAATGACAACAGTTTGACTCTCGGGTCTTAAATCTTGCGTACGACGTATCGAAACCTTGCATATCGATGTTTTTCTAATGTTTATATGCGGTAACAAGTCTACTTTGGCAGAGCTATTTCTAAAAATATTACGAAAACCGGCGCGATCCGGTTTTCGGGAGCGCCAAGGGTTAATCGCGCTCTCAGCTTTGCTTGTTCTTGCTGCAAAAATTGTCGTACACGCTCGACGTAACTTCGCTTCGCGCGTGTGCGACGGCGGTTTTACACGGTCGAGGTGTTTCACTCTCCCTGGAAGTAGTGACGTGCGAGTGCGGCCGTTTCGCTCGCAAAGGAATAGCGCTGGCACGTGGTAATCCTTGAAAATCGGTGCGTTCGATTATGAAGCCGCGAATGGGCAAGCGGAGCCGGCGAGTGAACGAGCGAGACGCATTCGTACGCCCACGCGACAGCAATTCGCATTTGCATCAAACGACGAATTGCTGAGCTGCTTATCGAACGCTGCGAAATTCAATCTGTTTTTTCGGAATACATAATAGTCCACGAACGGTAGATTTGGTATACTTCGACGTAAAAAATCTAACATTTAACATCGTCAGAAATTATAGACACGACAGTCCTGTCTTTACACTCCGCTTTATACTCTTATAAAATGTTTGTGTTTATGCTGAAATTGAAAACAAAAATTACGCGATGTTAGAAGATATTGTCGAGAAAAATTGAATTATTAAGAAATTATAAAATTATTAATTTAATTTTAATTTTTAATTTTATTTATTTATGCATTAATTACAAATAAAACGAAAATAAAACGACTATAGAGTTAAACAAGAGAAATTAAATGTACATGATGCACAAAATGATGAGGCACCAGCAAAATCTGCTGCTCTAACGCCTACCAGAAAATGAGAGAATAAAATTACAATTACAAAAACGCAAAGCGAACTTAAATATATTCTTATTAATTATAATTATTATAATTATATAACTTAAATATAATTTATATATAAATTCTTTTTACAGGTTTTTTTAATAAACATAAATTTAACAATATAATATTATCTCTTTTAGAGTGAGATTTCACTCCAAGAAATTTAGAGAGTAGTCGACATTTTAGTTAAGAGAATAACATCATATTGATTGCAGAATTTATATATTAAAGCTAGACTATTCATACGTTTATTATTAACACTTTTCATTTTTGATTTAGACATGTTTCGATTGCATCTAGATATTTGTATATCATGATTGAACAATTTGATACTTTTTTATTTAACGCATGCTTTTGGCTATCGATATTCTCGCGTGATACGCACACGATATCAATCAATCAAGTCGTTACTCCATTACTGGGGATGGTGATCGTCCCCTGTATGGCCGACTCCATATCAAATGAGAAGATTCTCTTAGGATAATTATAATGGGGTGGTATCCCGTTGCCTTCCCCATCGCGAAGGACTTACAGTTTAACGCCGAATCCAAACGGTGCTGGTGACTTCTCTTAATCACCAGATGGAGCCATTTTTGGCTCTTAAACGCGAAAAATCGCGTATATGCACTGAAAAAAAAGATTGGCTGCTGCAGCAAATTAGATGGTAAAATATGGCATAGCATTTTTAATTGGTTGCAGCAGTCAATTTTTGGTTGTGTTAGTCTATCGAAATCCTATGTTGACATTGCAAATAGATTAACGCAACCAAAAATTGGCTGCTGCAGCCAATTAAAAATGCTATGCCATATTTTACCATCTAATTTGCTGCAGCAGCCAATCTTTTTTTCAGTGTGGGCGCAGGTGGGATTGAACTCGGATCTACAGATCGCGAGTCAATCGCACTGAGCAGCAAGCCACTCGACGCACACTTTTTAATTTTAATCTCAGTTTACTGTTTTTTTTTTTAGTTTTTTTTAATTCTAAAAATTAGAAAAAGATAGAATAAATTATACTCGAGATTAAAGTCAATCTTATATTGATGAAACTGGATCTTAATGATATAAAGAGCCACGTTCTCGAAATGAATAGGCAGTCTCGTCTTTTCCATCTTTTCTCTTTTATTTTGTCTTCTGTATAATTCAACCATATGTCTTCTGTAATTGTACTCGATAAACCATTTACTCTGTTGGTAAGACGGAAGTCGTACGAGATAAAATATTAATTGATCGAGTAATTAAATGCCACCGTAGCGTTCACACGATCGAGTGCACGAAACGTTCAGGAGAATTTAATTGGTCGCGTTCGCCTTCGCGCGTACACATCCCGGTAAATTTTCACGCTTCAGTGTACTAACGCGTTCGTGGGGGCACGCTTCTTGCCAAATTGCGATCAGCTGCTTCGGCATAAATCTTCGACCGGTGTCAACGGAATACCTTCGCGGAATAAACGCGCGCGAGAGATACGGAACGGCGCGGCGGGGAGACGGAGAGAAGAATTTATTGCGTGTTCTGGGATAAATCCCATAAGTGTATTAAAACGTGGGACGAGTCCAGAGTCGGAAAAATTGCGAGTGGAGACAAAACTGCGTGCACCATGGTATACGCATTATATTTTACCACTCACGAATTATACGTGTTTGTCGGATTTTTTGGTTTCTACAAACGTAAATTTTTGTGATTACATTTCTGAACGTAAATTATCCGCAATATGAATTTTTTATATGGAATATCTGTGTAAATATATATTTCATTATTAAATTATTTTCGCAGTTTTCTAGTTTTTGATATATACAGTTAATAACTAGTGAATATAGATAAAAAGTGAAATCTATCAAATTAATTGTAAAATTAACTGTTGTGGTTCACTCAGAGAAAAGGACAGTGGTAGCAACTATAAAAATGGTAACAATAAAATAGTTTATTTAATTAATGTATGTATACATTAGTTTATTCAACTACGTACATAAATTCCACCCAAAATTTATATAGGTAGTTATTAATTTTATAGTTGCTATCACTGTTTTTTCTCTGAGTGTTTTCTATTTCCCTGAAATTCAAGTCCTTAGAAATTTATCAATTTAATTACAAAATATTAATATACTTATTATGGTTATTGGCAAATGTCTTGTTTACTCAAGTTTCTAACACAATCGATTTGGGGGCAATTAAAAAATATTTTTCTCGTGGAGCTCGTTATCCTCGTGTCGGTTCGCGGTTCGTGCAGTCGAGGGCGCATCGCGTTGCATCGACAACTCCGTCAGTTGCTGACAATAAGGCTGAAAAAAAAAAAGAAATATCGTGGGTCCGCGATGCGCTTCGCTTCCTCGGCGCACGAAGCTGTTTCGAAGGACAATCGAACGGGGTCAAAAGTCCTCGCGTTGCTACGCGAAACGTTACGAAGCCATGGAAACGAGTCGTCGCGCAAGCGCCTCTCATTTTCCCTCCCCGGTTCCCCCCATGGTTCCCTCTCTTTCGATTTTCCGCGATTTCCGGCTGAGCAAGTCGCGAGTTTTCCCACTTCTCGGCTTTTCAACATCGAAATCTGGTTGCCTCTTCTCGTCCCGACATTCTACACATTCAACATGACGTCTAATTTAATTTTTAATTTGCATATCGCATTATGATGACCTCGGTATCATTGCACCTGTTTATGTATCATATCGCTTATATATATTATTATATGTTATTATTCAAATTTCTATTCTTAATAAGAACTTCAACCATTTGTCGAGTCTTTCTATTTCGAATATAAATCAGATATGAATAAGTATATATGACAAAAAAATATCAATTGAATGCACATGCTATCTTTAACGTTTTTCAAATCGATAATCAAGATAATAAGATTTGAAAACATTAAAACAGCAAATGGAACTCTTTAAGAATTTAAAAAATAATTGACGCAAAAGATGAAGTCTCGATAATCAGAAATCCATAAGTCTGTGAATTAAAATGTGATAGTTTATTTGATTATCGTTATTTGTGATTTACGTAAATTTTATTCATATTTTCGCGATTTATTTGACGCTAAATATGATTATATAATTATATTTTTATATTTAATAGTCTATGATTATCGTGTTTAAAATGGCCTCTTTTAGCGCAAATGCGTCAAATAAAAATAAGAATATCAGTAAACGAGTCAATCTTTGGGGGGGGAGGGGGGGAAATCAAGTCGGCGGATGATGCATTGTTAGGGTGTATGTGTAGCGGCGCAGGTGAAAATGGCGTATGTCGCAACAACTACGGCTGTTGACCGCCACGAAAGTCGTGTTCTTGACTTGCTGTAAGACTTTCTCATTGCTCGTTTCAGCGTAATACGAGCTACATTTTTTAGTCAACTTTGGATTGATTTATTAATTATAAATTAAAATTTATTTTTCTTTGTCTTATTGTTAATTATATTTTTTATAATAAAAAGCGGCAACGCTTACGCCAAATGTTCGAAAATATAAATAACAATATTAAAAGAACGATAAGTAGGTATATATATGTTTTTGCGACATCAAATAGTTGAACATGCAAGGAAAAATCAAACCATTTAATCTTTATTCGAATTATATTTTCATGTCGACATATCAATATAGTTCAGAGAAACATATTTATATTTTAATTAAATAAATTATCGACAAACTCGCATTTACACATCGCGATGAATTATATTTTTACCGTATAACAATCGGGATTATAGCGTGCAGGAAGATGTTTGTCCGCTCGCTTGTGTCTGCGATAGTGATCGATCGGAACACTGCGCGACGAATATTAGGTCAAACAGTACGATCTAAGTTCACCACTCGACGGCTAAAAATGGTGCCACTGTTCATTGACTTCAAGGATAGCTTCAATCAATTATTTGCGACTAGGCGTAGTGGCGTAGTTCTCTACCGGCCGTATAGTAAAGCCGATACCTGCACTCGTAAACCTTAATCCTTCACGCTGTTGTCTCTGATGTATCGGTCACGCTACATTTCGCCGTTTGCATGCGATAGATTACGTGCAACAATATATAGTCTGTCATTGCATCCTATATGTAGATATCGAATTGCGCTCTTTGATCATTATTCATTATCAAGTAACAGTGAAAATCTATCACTCTTATACTGAATGACTATCTCATGTATCTTTTGAAGGTCTATAATTTATTTTAATTTAAAAAGGCATTCTATTATAAGTTGGTGCAAAAAAAAACGTCGGTTTTTCTGTATTGTTATTAAGAGCAGTCGTAACTTCATTAAAAAATGAACGAAATTTAAATTTAAAATAAGAGTTCTAAAGCTTAAAATCTCTACTTTCGAAAGGTCACTGTATATTTTTAGTTTATGTGAGTTTGATAATTTTTACATATAGAAAACTACCAGCTAAAAGAATTGAAAAAAAGTTCTTTTCACTTTATAGGTCTGTTACGTGCCCCCCAAAAAATCGAGAAAATTTTTGATTATCTATTGTGAAAGATTGAAGTTTTCTCTACAAAATCATTTTTTAATAATGTTCCTACGATTTTTTGTTCCTGAGTTACTCGCGATTAAGTAAAAGTAGCATTCGGACTTTGATTGCTCATAACTTCGTTAAAAATCATTAGAATAAAAAAATATAGATTCTTAAAGCTGAAACTTCGCTCTATCAAATGGTATAATCGCTAACTTTTTAAAAATATAATAGAATATTGGAAAAGGAAAATCATCATTTTATGATACCGAAAACCGACGTTTTTTTTGCACCAAATAAAAAGTTAGCGTTTATACCATTTGATAGAGCGAAGTTTCAGCTTTAAGAATCTATATCTTTTTATTATATATTAATATAATATATGGAAATTTACTGTTGAAAATTATTTGTGCGTTGTATTTTTGCTCTTTTGATTACTTCATGAAAAAAACCACGTCATAAAAATATTCAAGAGTTCAGCGCGAAGAATATAAAAAAAATATATTTTACTGACTATCTAAATCTTTACGGAGTAAAAATTTCTTCTGTAGATTATATTTGTCTTACATATTGTAGGCATAAATAATCTGTGAAATATAAACAAATTTTTAGTGTATTATCAGACTCTTAACGCAGGGTTGATAAGAGATAATGTTTCTTTTTAACAATAAAACATTGTTTTTTTTTTAAAAACATGTTTTTAATGTTTCATACATGCTTTAAACAGTATTATAAAAAAAACATGTTTAAAACATGTCAAAAACATCGATTAAGCATGTTTTAAACAGTTTAAAACATGATTTTTATCAATCTACTCTTGAACTTTTAAGTATCTTTATGCCTACTACTTTTTGCCATACCTACATGAAAAAAACGATTTTGCTAAAGTACCTCAAATTTACCTACATAAAAAATTATTCATTTGGCTAAATTAATTTAGTTTGTCCTTATTTCTTTCAATGGAAAATGTGTGTATTTAAGTCATACATGTTATATTTGATTTAAATACATACATTTTTTAAAGAAAAAAAATGAAGACAATTTCAGTCAAACAATTTTTTTGTCAATGTAAATATCTACAGATCTAAAATTAATTTTATTGGGTTATCAAAATAATTATATAGGACGCTCAAGCTGATTACTCGAACGTCAAAACTTGTAGCACTGCTCATCATGTTTGAATTTTCTGCATAATTATTTTGATAATCCAAGAAAATTATTTTCAGATCTGTATTTAAATTTTCAGGTATTTCAGCAAAATCGTTTCCATGTACTTTATGTTGACCACAAAAAAAAGTCTATTTAGAATCTGAACGTTTGCACAGATTTACATCAAAATTAGTTAATATCCGTTTTATCTCCCTGACTAACTTCCACGTCGGTTTGTCATATCCGCGGCGCATCGCCGCACTTCATTTCACACGCTCGATAGCTTTTTGATAGCTGATTGGCAGTGCCTGCAGTCTATGGCCTTAATCGACCGATTTCCAACGACAAAACCTTTCTCTTCTGCACCATTTGTACGATTTACTGTTGCGCTTCGGGCCGCGCAATTATCGCCAGCCCTGCCTGAAAATCGTTTTGTCCCATCCACATATACAACTGCACTGTAATCGCATTGAGGATTCCATTTCCCTGACAAATTTCCAGCCGCGAGAAATAAAGACGTATTACCGCAATTTTAATCAAATGTTTAATTAAATTAAAATTTATGAGAATTTATTATTATCTCGTGCATCAAACTTAAGTTAGAAATACAAATTAACTTTTTTCTGTTCTTTTCGTATCAAACTGTTACACTTACGATAATTGATCATTTGTGACAATAATTGTATGATGAACAGATAGAAATGAAACAGTAAAATTAATTAAACGTATGATTGTATCAAATTCCTTGTAAAGGATATTTATCATTTTATAATAGAAAAGAGAGAGATATTGAATCTGCTGATTATTTTTACGTAATTTTTAATAGGTATAATTATGCGGTATCAATCACAACGTGATCCGATTATTTATGCGTAAATGAACGCCCCAATAAAAATGGTCTGCTTTATATCGCGGATCAAATTTTAATATTAACTATTAAACTTTTTTTTACATGCGCTGGTGCATCGTTTCACTTCACTTCACTCGATAGCCTTTTGATAGCTGCTTGACATTGTCTGCAAACTGTGGCCCTAATCGATCTTCTTAAAACGACAAATTTCTTCCTTCCGTATCGCTGTTGCAGTTAGAAAGTGTCTTTATTGTCTACTGAAATTAGTAAATTCGAAAAAACTCCAATGCCCGTTTTTCCACTAATGTAGATTAACTTCAATTTTGATTCAACTTACTTTTTATCTCTTTCTAATTCTTAGAACTAGAGAAAAAAGAGTAAGTTGAAGCGAAATTAAAATTAATCTGTATTAGTAGAAACATGCATAAGTTGTTAATTTTTACATACGCGAAGAAAAGGTAAAATATATTTCTTTTATAATATATTCTTCGTTTTACAGCGAACTTTTTTTTTATTTTTAAACTGCGATTTTTTAAACCATGTAAGTGTAATCTACCCGAAACTTACGCGAGCAACATAAAAATAAATGGGGTTTTTTCTTAGAAGTATTTTGCAAACTCCGATACGAAGTTTTCGGGGCGGATTTAGCGAAAATTCGTTGAACTTCCTATCGATCTTCGGCGAATACATACCCGTGCCGGCAATCTCGATGCATCACTGCACTTCACTGCACATATCTCGTACGATAGTCTTTTGATAGCGAGGCCTGTAGTCTATGGCCTTAATCGAGCAATTCCAAACGACCTCAAACCCTTCCTCTCGTCTCTCTCTCTCGGTTTATGCAACCGGCACATGTTGCACTTTAGCCCGCGTCAGTGCAAATCGAGATGCAGCATGACCTCGGAACTGCGTTCGGCTCCCCCATTGTACGAGACGGACCATCGTTTACGATGGACGTAACTTGAACTCTGAGAATTCAGGGATTTTAAAACTCGGGCGATAAAGTTCAAGAATTTTATTAGTGAGGGACGTGGACGAAATTATAGGAAAAGAATTCAAATATCTTGAAGTGCCCTTTAAGAATGTGGTTTTACATGATTTATATACTACGACTGTCTTGAAAGAGTTGAAGACTTGAAAATTCAATATATCAAAAGCTTCTTGAGGAAATCTTCAAGTTTCTATCTTCTACAAATCTTCTACAATCTTCTACAAAAATATTCGTAATCTTAAATTTGTAAAGTCCATTTTGTAATTGCGTAAATGTAATTATAAATGGTCGTTGTACATTGTTAAATCTACACAGAGAGAAAAATGTTTGGTATTTGTAACT
Source organism: Mycetomoellerius zeteki (assembly GCF_001594055.1). NCBI lineage: Eukaryota > Metazoa > Arthropoda > Insecta > Hymenoptera > Formicidae > Mycetomoellerius > Mycetomoellerius zeteki. Next base: position 2,917,111 of record NW_017256957.1, on the reverse strand, counting down.
ATAATTATATATTACTATAATTATGATTATTACTGCTATAATAATTATAGTAATATATAATTATAGTTACAAATACCAAACATTTTTCTCTCTGTGTATAGTGTCAAATTTAACTTAAAGTGAGTCGCCACTGCTACTAAATATATCATTATTTTTTACCAAAACGATAGTTAAATTTCACACTATATCGTGTTAGTTTGATATAGTATCAAATTGACACTTATAATGTCAAATATAACCATTGTTTCAATATAAAATAACGATATGACTGAGGAGTAGGAGCAGTGGCGACTCATGTTAAGTTAAATTTGACACTATAGATTTAACAGTGTAGGAATTCAATCACAATCGAATATGAGGAGAATATTCGACTGTAATCGATTAATTCTTACAACTACAATCACTTACAACTGCGCCTATGTAATTGTAGAATGGGTTTAAGAATTTTCAATTTTACACAGAACATTCGAACAAGATTGTTTAAAAAAAAATTATAAGAAATTTCTTTATTAATTTTTTTATTATTCTTAAACGATGCATCTTTTATATAGTACTAATATACATGTGGATGTTTATACGTTGTTACTTCACATCTAAATGCGTGACGAAAATAACATCGCAACTTGGCAAAAAGATTGAGTTACCTAACGATATTTTTTAATCGGTCGCTCACTGGTGCGTTTCTACGATGAGTCCAAAATTGCGCTTCTTCTTTCGCGTCGCGATATTACCTTTGCCGCCAGTCATTATAGTGTTCGTACCGAAAAGGGAGCAGTGGGCCGAGATCTGTCGACGGATTCGCAAGTCACGCAGCTTAATGCCTCGCGGAGATATCCCGACGTCATCTTGTCGGCCGCATGAATAAAAGCGACGGAAAAATGCACAAGCCTGACGTAATTCACTGTGTGTGCTGCCGTGTTCTAGAGGAGCGGACTAATTAGACGTTGCTGTCTGTAATGAGCAGTCCTTTACCGCCCGCAAGAATCGCTCTTACATGATCGCGTACGCAAATCGCCGCGAATTGACGAAGGAAAATTGCCGGCTAATATCGTCACGGAAGTAGCATTGAAACGACTCCAGTCTATTATAGATATAAATGCGTATTGGCAAATGAAATATCGTGTTAAAGCAGAATCTTCTAAACGGTGTAGCATAATTTTTATAATTCAGAAATATATATATATATATACAATATATTAGAAGGTTTTTCAAGTTTTTTATAACACAGAAAAAGAAAGAACGATTTTGCTGAAGTATCTAAAAAAGCTATAAGATCTGAAAATAATTTTGTTGGACCATCAAAATAATTATATAGAATAATTATTATTAAGCGTTGATGACAATGCTACAAAAAATTTTAATAAGTTTTTCAGCAACGAATTTACATAATTATTTTGATGGTTCAATAAAATTGATCTGTATTTAACTATAAATTTTTAGATATTTCAACAAAACGTTCTTTTAATAAACTATTTAGTTTAATGGTTTATGTACATTATAGCATTTTATTATTGATATATGAACATCACGATGTTTTATAAATTTTTGTAATAATGTAAAATAAATCTACGTGTGTGTTCATTAGAAAATGTCAAAATATTTTAGATTTTTATAAAAAGATATATATATATATAATATACTTTTGATTTTGTCTATATCGATAAACGATATCACTTAATCTTGTTTTTTTTATAAATCAATTTAAGTGTCTTCATTTTAATAATTCGTAGACCCGGAAAAATATAGATACCCATGAATTTTTACGAACGAATGATAAATGTTGCGGTCTCGATTTATTATTTGTTCATAGAAAAGATAATAGATAAAAAATAAAAGATAATAGATTAAACGATTTTAATTTTTTTTTCTCTTACGGCGCAACAATGAAATTGCTTTATTTATATATAATCCATACATCTCTTAATCTTATCCTCATGTACAGATAAAATATCCCCTTTAATTTCTTCAGTACTACCGTCGACTTTAGTCGACAGACGCCAAGTGTCTCATACACGGCGCTCATTAAATAATATTTAATTTTTTATTTTACAATTTTTAGCTAATTTTTTTATTTACTAAAAGTAAATAAAACTTGTGTACAAATCAATAATAACTTTATCGGGCCCGTATACATGAAGATATCTGCGATCTTTACATAGCGATAAGTGTTCACGAGTCTCGTTGCTCTCTGCCATCGGATAACGCGACGAGAGTCCGCCATACCAGGTTAATCTTATTCGCGTAACGTCTTAACAACGCTGGCGGCGTCTGTGATCTATGATGGAGTCGTGAGGTGGAATTATTTCGGGAAAAATCGAAGATCGCGCGACACTTTTTCATTTTTATCGCGACAAAGGGGAGATCTGCATTGCGACACTGTCTCTCCTGCTCTTTTTGGAAACTCAGCTGGCATCCTCGTTTATCCGATTTTAGCGCGATGATCTATACGCCATAACTCCGGTTATCTCACCCCTTCGAAGACTGATGTGCGTATGGATCACATCCGGATTGGAGGGAAAGCGTGCAAATCGAAAAATTGATCTAAATTCATGGATAACAAAATCCTATCTGAGAAGTAATCTCAATTTTACGTGGGTGTGTAAAAATTAAAAAAAGAGTATTCAAAACGATACAACGGAAATTGGTTTTTCTTTTTTGATAGATTGAATTAGTTTTTTTCCATTTTGAAAAGAATGAAAACTCCTTTCGTGGAAGAAAATATTTTTGGGCACTGCCAGAAATTACAATATCTTTGAAGTATCGGAAAATGATTTTTAGTTATGAATCATAAATAATTTGATAATTGATTCTCGCTTATTGATATTTATTTTGTTGTATTTATACTTTAATATATTGTATGATCTTGCGTGTATTGAGTAAAACATACATACACGAATAATTAGCACGGACAATAATTTTTCAAACGATATGATAAAGAAAAACGTATCAAAGAATAATATTAAAAAATTTTTATATTACAAAGATTTAATTTAAAAATTGGTAGTTTAATTAAATTAAATTCAGACTTTATACACGTTTCAGGAGCGAGTTCTCAAAAGCTTTCCTAAAAACAAGCTCGATTTTCCTTTATCAAAATCGTATCAATCACTAAACTCGAAACAAAATGATAAAGCGATCACAAAGTCTTGAATAAATTCGCTCATCTAAAATCCCCAGTTATACCCCTATTCTCAGTCGAGCTCTAATTGATATTAGAGAACCACTCCTGAAATTCTCTCAACGCGCTACCACACTCGACACGCTGAAGCGTCGGCCTTGGCCAGCTGCTATGCTTGTCAAGGATTTCGTATCCTGGGCGTCGATGACGTCGCTCGTTGTCCAAGGGTCGGAAAACTCGGAAATAGATTGAACGGTGGGGGAAATGAGACTCGCGTCGATGTGCGCGTATGCACGTAACCCGCCGACGCATGTATAGTCGCGCTATGCAATTTGTCTTTGACAGTCGTGTATATTTTCTGGCATATCGATCATATACGACGATATCTCCTTTCCTGACAAAGGAAGTTTCACAACTGTCCGGAACCGATTTGATTCTCCATGAAATATGTTGTTAAACACGAAAATCTAAGAGACATGTATTTTTTTATACGTGCGCTAACTCATGTTTAAGGGGTGAAACACCCCTTTGAAAAAAAAATGATATTTCTATTTCGAGCCGAGTACCGTCGGAAGTATAAAAGATGGAAAAAAATTTTTTAAACAAAAGTTGTACGGTTTCAAGAGTACTTCCATGTTGTGAAGAAAAAAATTCTTTTTAATTTTTTTGTTAACAATTGTTAAATAAAAAAATTAAAAAGAATTTTTTTCTTCACAACATGGAAGTACTCTTGAAACCGTACAACTTTTACGGTTTAGCTGCTTTCCGTCTTACATAAACGCAAGAAAATTTAATGCCACGCCAAGTGCATTGGCACACACGCTCGTTTATAAAAGTATAATATATTGTAATATTTTTCTGTTCTTCGCCAACTGACGTTCTTTCAAACGTAATTTTTGTTGATTGGTTGCGCGATATTTATCGTCGAAGGTGCGTTTTGTCCTCGGGACGCGTCTGTTCGGTGACACTTTGTATAGCTGTACGTCGTGTACGTGCATCGCCGCTCGTACGCGAGCTCGGTATCAAGTCGGTCGATTAAACTAAAATTAACTCGTTCAGTTCGCGCGAGCGAGTTCCCTATTTTGGAGCATTGCGTCGACATGTCCTTATATCGTCCTGGAACTACCCCTAAAAGCCTCTGCTTTATCTATGCCTTTGAAGACACATTAATGAATTAAAAGTACACTATCTTTTATGAATTTTATTTTTAATGATATTCTCTCGTTTTGTAGGAGATTCATTAAAATTTTGAACCGAAAATTTATCACATTATTTATTGTAAATTTTAAGTTTTACAATTTAAATTTGAAATAGATTTTGATTTTCTGTTTATTTAAAGAAATGTTGATCTTAGCAAAGTTTATATTTTGTAACTAAATATAATTCTATTCTTTAATTTTATATATTTTAATTTTACATATTTCTTATTTTCTAAATTAATTAATGAGTCGTGTTAAAAAAAAATAAGAATAATTATTTATTTTACATTTAGATTAGAAATTTCTCCTCGAGGCGTTCTTTTGAGATCGTATTTTATTATTGGCAACTTGATTCGTTAGAGAGATTTTTATGTACGTATTAATTGTTAATCAAAAGTTGATTATTAATTACAGTATTTATCTATTCATAAATGCATAATTTCATAGTCACTTGGAGGCATTTTGTCTTACACTGGTTACCAGCACTCGTTCGAGAATTTATTTTTATCTGAATTATAATGAAAGATAATCAGTTTGGACTTTATTTTATCCTTCGACATCTGTCGATAAATGCGTACTTTAGTCTGCCCGAAGCGCTCTTTGTGAATCTATTTTACCCTCATATTTGAGAGCACACTTCTGCCTCGAACGAGTTAATAATGAATATCGATTTAGTACTTCTCTATGCTAATGTTTTAATGTATGTTTTAATGTAATCACTACTACAGATTATATATTTTTCCTGCACAAAGTGCATTGTCTAACAATTAATTTTTTATCATTTTTTATATGTATAATACCTTATATAACATAGTGATCCATACAATGCTTTTATCATCAATTTGAATTCACGTGATATATAATATCATTTAAATACGTCTTGCTTAAAAATAAACGTTTAAACAAATACAATGTGTTCTAACATAGAACAACGTTTCGTAATGTATCTACACTACAGAGAAAAATGTACCTACTAAATTTTAATAAATAATTATATATATATAGAATAGTATTAATATAACATTTATTCACGGAAAATAAATATTTACCGAATAAAAAATTTAATAATTAGATCAAATTAATGATTTTTGTACCAAATAAATATATGTTTACATTTAGTAAATATTCAACTGGCACTTCAAACAAGTATTTATTAAAATTTAGTACATTTTTCTTTCAGTATATAATCTTTTTGCACGTAAACAGAATTTTTACAAAAGTTTTGTTAAAAAACATTCCCTTTCACAACGTTCATGTTAAATAGAAATTTTCGAAATTTTTTGAAGGCATCCTTTCGATATGAACGATTTATAAATTTCATGTCAGATTCCTTAATTTATATCAGAAATGTTATTTAAGAGTATATGCAGATTTTTTTTTTTAAGAAATAGGAAATCACGAAAATAAGAAAATATCGTATAATAAAACTTTTGTACAAATATCAAATTTTCTCACTTCTTAGATATATCAATTATCCTGGTTAAAAATGCGTGATATATTGCATCACAAAGAAATAAATCTCGATCGATCCGTGATGAGAATTTGATCATCGTCCAAATTCGATTATCGTCTTACTCGACCCCGTTGCATCCGCCGGTGCATTCTGGAATATACATGTTTTATTTAGCCACTGCGGTACCTCTTTCTATTCGCTGGGGTTTAAAAATTTTATTTAGTTACTCACGATTTATTGCTAGCTGCGCAAATTTTTTAGCGTCACAAACGAAGGTTGGAAAAACCAGAAACATTTAACACTCGAGATACAGTGTAAATGTGAGCTGGTATTTATTCCTTCATCTATTTAGCGTCGCATTTAATATTAGATTCAGCTATCTAACAAGCTTCATGCGTCTAATACGAAAGTAGTTCGTAGTGTTATTACGATGTTAAGCATAATAATAAGCATGCAATGAGATACCAGTTAATGACGTTTACTTTCTACTTTATTTGTAGCTAAACGCGAATATGATTTTTCTAATGTAAAATTCAAGTTTTGATAAATAGGGAATGTAAGTTATATTTGAACTGGCAGGAACCGGATTCTCTGTGATCAACTTCACTTTTGATAATTTTTTTAATTTTACATTAATTTATAACGTCACATTAATTTTCTCTATATTTTTTACTTCACGGAATCGATCAGTGTGGCTTGTGAGAGGTACATTTAGCTCGTGAAACGCGCCTCGAGAACGCGAACCTCCCTTCCGACGACGACAACGAACGCGGCGAATAGCGTGGCGTACGTGGACGCGCGCACGATTTTCTTTCGTCGTAATTTCCGTTGCAATTAGCCTACGGCCGCGTTTCGGGGAATGCCGGGATGCACGCGACGGAGCTGCATTGATTCGCAGATACAGAGGCAGCGCAGCGGAGGCGCGCTCGGGGCGCGGAGGTCATGGGTAATGGAGTGCACCGTCACGTTGCTATGGGAAATTCGGGATTCCCCGGGTTAAGGGTCGAGGGATAGCCGCTCGTGATCGAAAGGCTTCCACAGACAATCGCCATTTAAATCTTTATGCCTCATTGTTTTGTCGACACGTTCAACGGTTATGACAAATTAATTAACATTGAATTAATCCGTTTGCGCGAATAAATTAAAGAATGAAATAAATTGAGTAAATAAAAAAAATCATATTTATTTGTGTAATTCAAACAAAACGGGATAACAGCTTTTATTTATCTTTTTAATTAGATGATAATTGGTGCACTTTGTATACTTAATTAATTGCTCTACAAGTTGTGGATATGCGCCAATTAATATTTGGTATTCGGTCATTTGAATTATTTCTGTATTGTGTGTATTGTGTACGACAAGATATAAATTAAATTTATTGATGGCAGCTCAATTTATTCACTTAAATTGTTCCTTTCTTTCTTGCTATTCGATAAATAATCGAGTCAGCAACAGCGAATAAATTATTGCCGCTCGGCAAAATTTTAAGAATGTTACGAACACAGAGATAGATATTGTATTACCACGGTAAATCGAGGACTCGTCATCGATGGCGATTACATGCCTAATTATCGATATTTCGAAGTATACGGTAGTTCGGTGAGTTACGTAACGTCACGCCATTGTAACGCGACACGTTAACGATTCCTCGCTCGGCCCCTCGTTGCGCGGTTTTGCAAATTGCAATATGACGATCCATCGGATGCGACGTCTTTCTGCACCAGCGGCAATCGTCGCTAAAAAGCCCGGCGATCGATTCGCGGAAGGTGTACGGGCGGTGCAACATTCGCGCACGATCGAGATAAAAGATAAAAGATAATGCGGGTTTCGACTCTTCTCGCATCGTGTCGATGCTGTCTAATTTCTTCCGTGACGGAGGTAATTTTTGCATCTCGCGAAGGATGTCTCGAAGACTCTGTACATTCTTAAGGATGTATTATTATACACGTATTTTTTATTAAAATGGAAAGTTATGAAAAAATCATTTTTCTACATTGTACTTGAAAATAATACAAAAAGTTTGGCGATGATTTAGAATCTGAATCAAAAATTATTTTAATAAAAAATAGTCATGTTTTTTTAAAAAAATAATTAAGATAAAATTAGAAAATTTTTATTCAATCTATAAAATTGTTAAGTATAAATATTGACTTTATTGAACTGATTTATAAGTATAATATAACATCGATTTTTATATGAGAGTATAAATTTCCAATTCCTGTCAGTTTTGTAGAGACTGCACGTAATTATTTTATTATTTATTCTTCCTGTATTTTTCTAAACTTTAAATATAATAATTGGAATAAATTACACCTATTTATCTTCATAATTTATTATGAAATTATAATTGTTTTGATTTTACCAACAGTGTACTCCCAGTTAGATTAGAGAGAAGATAATGCTTCAGATAAATTATATAAACAGATAAAAAGTTTTACGTCACATTTATGTACTGTTTCCTTCGCATCTCCTTAGTCTTGCTTATGAGGAGTGTTTAATAGAGATATAGAAATCTAGGTTATAATAACAGTAGCTGAGTATAATTTTTGTAACGTAATGATGGACATTTCTCAGTACAGATAAATTAATGCTAAACCAGCACGAACGAATGCACGATTGAGTTTCACTCGTCGAAACTGCTGCTAAGTAGCATTCGCATTTATCGCCTAGTCTAAATCGCATGGTTCTTGCAAAAGTTGATCGCAGTGGCAGTGTGTTTGAAAACCTAAAATGTGACTGAGCAAATTGATGAATTTTATCTGTCTTAATAGGATCGATTTATTTTGATTATTAATAAAAGAAGAAAAGATTTATTTGGTGTCAGCTTGTTTTGAAAAATTATCGTAAAATTATTACGTTTTTGTGGACCATCGATTTGATCCAGCTTCGTCATTGTCATGCCATCTTTATACGTGTCACGTGTATTCATATAACGACGATTAAAGGCGTGCAGATAGGAGTCGACGTTTCGATGAAAGATAATCACGATACCGCAAACGCGTGACAATGTTGATGAGTAGTGCGATGCGTCGAGAGGAAATCCGATTTAAATGGCTATAGTAGAGATTAGGACTTAAATCAGGTTATGTTCATATTTATTGTGTCCATTTTTTTAAATAATTAACACAATTAACTTCAATAATATGTGAAAAGATACATTATCATATCATACAATTTAAAAAATATAGATTTTAATTCAGTATATTAAAATATATGATATGAAATATGTGGAACAAAATACATGGAATACACATGGAACATACATGGAAATATACATGGAACAAAAATTAACTATTTCTAAGAAAAATTCGTTTCCAAGAAACAATTCATTATTTAATAGTTATACTTAAGGTATTTAGGAAAATAACTTTTTTGCTATTATCGTACATTTCCTCGAATGGAAAAAATATGTTCTTATATATAACTTGTGTTTCATAAAAGTATATAAAGTAAAAGGAAGGAAACGTTCTCTTCTGGGAATACTTATTTATTTCTTATGTATATATTTCTTGAAATAAAGAAAATAATTCTCACGAGAAATAACTATATTTTTGAGGCAATAAAAGAAATTTTCTTATATTAAAAATATCGATTTTTGTACGGCAATAAAAGAAAAGAGGTGGTTATGGAATAGGTGGGAGTTGGAATACCACGATCTTATATAGTTTGCGCTGTATTCCGGGGGCGACCATTAAAATTATTTCTTCACGGTGTACTTGGACATTATAACGTGGCCATTGGTCATTAGTGTTTATTGCGTTGTTGTAAAAGCTGCACTTCAGATTTACAGGTAGCAGATCGTTTTACAGGTGTGTACTCTTTGTATAATTTTGAGAAATATATTAGTATTAATTTTATGACTTCAGTCTAGCTTGGAACCCTTGAATGTGGCTTTCAAATGACATAATTGAACTAACAAATTTGATAACAAAATGCATACACATTTTCGATATGTAAAGTAATACTATAGACTAGTTGGTGGTATATTCCATATATTCTCCTTTCCATAACTACAACCTTTTTTCTTCTTCAGTATTTTGTAAATTACGTTTGTTTTGTATAGCTAAGGAACTTCTACTTATATCATAATTCGCATCACTTCACGGCTAACAAATTAGTACCAAAAATAGTTATATTACATGAACCCATCTACTACGTTTTTTTTTTCCCAATAAAATGGTACTTCTTCCCTTTCTTCAATATTTCCTTGCAATGAATATAGATGCTAAATAAAGATTTTATTTATTTAAGTCATTTATTTACTGCAACTAATAAAATTGTAATTAAAAATACACAGAAAAATTAACAAATTATTAGAATTAATTATTTGAAGCTCGTGGGTCATTTAAAAAAAAAATCGTTAAAACACGGATGAGTACCATTATAATAAGCCTTTTATCCTAGCTTGCATTATTTTTTACTCACGAGAAATACAAACTTTACCATCTAGTATCTAGTACCAGTGCCCCTAATTGACTTAGTGAAAAGTTTAGTTTAATATAAATTAATTAATTTTTTTAATCCTTTAAAAGATACACTTTTTCTTACATACAAATTTCTTGAATTTTGATGTACAAGGAATTTTTAGAGTTGCTATACACTATACCTAAATAGTAAAGTGATGTCAAATAACGTCTTAATAACATTTTAATGACGTCTTTAAAGTTAATAAGACGTCATTCAAACGCCTTTAAACATTTTTAAAGCGTTATTTTCGCACTTAGATAATTACGAATATGGAGTTAGATTGCGAAAATTTTAAAAATTCAAAATGACAGATTCGACATGGCGAACTGAAAATGCAAAAATTAATCATTTGAAACTGGATATTTCAGCGTTTTAGAATCGTTTGTCTAATCTAAAATTGAAAAATAAAAAATAGTAAATTTAATATACCGGATTCAATACGCAAAAAACTGACTGATTAAAACAGAAGCAATTAACAGTTCATGGTTTTGGATTTGATAAATCGTAAAGCATTTATTTGCCAAGACATTTTTCGTAAGTGACAAGAAACGTGACAAATCTGGAGAAGGGACCTTCTGTACATCTATATACTTTAAATTAAAATACATAACGATCGTTCGCATAACACGGGTACGATGCGGCTTCCGCCGATCATTAAATGCAACAGCACAGCACCGATGCGGACGGCCGCGCCCGTATAATATAGAGTGGACGGCTCGTTTTTGCTCCATTTTGCTCCTGCGATACTTTTGTACCGCACGTATCACGTGTGCTCATGCAACCTCGCTGGAGCTTCGAAAACAAGCGCTCTCCCTTGCTATTTATCTTGGCTGTGACACGGAAGTATCTAACCCTTTGGGATCTTTGGGTATTTTTAAGTTCGATAAACAAGTACACACGAGAGTAGAGGAGAAACAAAATTGTTTTTCTTTACGTTCTTTTTTTCTCTGTCAATGACAAGAGATAAATACTTTGTTCTTTGATTTTAAATAACGAGCCTGAAATAAATCGAAATTTATTATCATGTGTGTGTAAAGTCTAAAATGTATGCATAAATTTTGTCGTTCTTATAAATTATAAAAACAATAGTAATATTTATAAACACGTTCGATTTTTTATTTATGTTTACATGGAAGAAACAGTTTTGTTAAAGTATTTAAAAATTTAGCTATACAGACTCGAAGATAAGTTTGGTAAACTATCAAAATAATTATGTATAATAGGACGCTCAAATTAGTGTTAAAATGTCAAAACTTTTTGCAGTATTGCTCATTATACTTGAACGTCCTACATAATTATTTTGATAGTCCAACAAAACTATTTTAAATTTGTATCTAATTAAATTTTTAGATAAATAAATTTGTTCTTTCTGTATAAGTATGCACCTGTTCTTTCGTTTTGCTTAAAATTAAATGAGCGAAGTGAAACGCGCTCTGTGGATCGATTTTGGAGTTTGCGGATGCGCGATCGATCGACCACTTGCCAATTCGCGTCACGATCGATGGAATTTGCGATCAATCGGCGCCACTTCAATTCGCGGGCAAACACCTGCCACAGGCATCCAAGATCTTCGGGTCTTTTGTCGGATGTTATTTTAGCTGCCGGTTTGGACAGTACAAAGTTGGATATTATTGGATGCGATATTCGTGAGAGCGCCCCACGTGAGATTAGAGATACCTAATGGCCTGCGAAATTGCCGTGGAACGCGATTCACAGTGCGTTTTGCAAATCGTATCAGATGAGAATGCAGAATGTTGCGTCCGACATGAACGATGCAATCATTGATCATTATCGTTAGATAGATGAGAGAAAACATTAATAGCGTTTGGTTTTTTTTTTATTAAGGGACAATCTGTGATACACAGACTATCTCTAATAAAAATTTCCTGATTATCGAAATAATTTGTGAATAATTAACTCTCCGAAAATTGACGTCAAAATTTGTAACAGTTACTGACGCTGAATCTGTAAGACTCATTTATGTTAATTAAAGAGATTCTAAAGTCGTCTGTTTTATATCGATTCAATAGGATTATATACTTATACGATTTACGTGTTATTGACACATCACTACATATTACTACATCAATATCGTACGCACATATGCATACAAATTTTCTTAGTAACTAATCTTTCAATATCAGGTATCTAATTCTTAAAAACTCAATATTCTTTTTTTATGTAATCTCTAATCCAAATCAAGATTGTTTTATATGTACAAAATATATATTTAGAGTTTTTGAAAAGTTCAAGTTTGACAGCAACGTATAATATTTATAAAATTTATAATATTTATAAAAAGAAACTATATAACATTTACGTTTGACTTTTGTTTGATGATTTGGTGAAATTATATTGTAGATATTTTAAATAATTCAAGAATATAAAATTCGCGATTCACGCATCTCTAAAATAAAGATGCTCCTCTAAGAGAAACACCTTCCATTTTCCCACATTGTTTAGCCATACGTCGTTACAATTCTTTTCAATGGACGTGAATAATCTTCAAAATAAAAATGTCTTAATCGCTAAGCAAACACAATTAAACATATCCTCACAACCATTGAAAGGGCGCGTCATTAAGAGAGAGAGGAAGAGAGAAAGGGCGCTCTCGCACAATCACGACAATCGATCCGCCGAATTTCAATAAAGGGCACCGGGTCTTCGCTGGGCGAAGGGACGACTGTGCGGCGTGGGCGGCCCTGTGACCTTGAACAGGACGTGCCTGTCGCAGTGCGCACGCGCGCTCGCCCGCAGGGTTCGATCATCCTTCGTCGCCAGGGGCCCTTCGCCACACCGGCTGGCTTGGAAAGTCGCTTTTCACTTTCACGTCCCTTTCCCTGTCCCTTCGTTCGCCCGCTTGCGTCCTGTTCCACGCAGCGCGCTTTTACGATAAGACCGAGTACCTATCGGTAGATCCTCGGCTTGAAAAATAAGACAAAATAATGCACGCATCTCATGCAAACGCTCGTGTACGAAAAGGTATCAACGTTAACGCTCGATCAAGTATACAGGTCTGATCAAAGGATCTTCTCGTGTCTCCCTTTCTTTGAGGGCATCCTCAAAATTCGGATTTAAATTGCCTCGTTAGCCGGTCTTCGCTTTCTTCCACTCAACTAGCCGGAAAATCAAAGCTCTCGGATCATTCGAAAATGTTCATTGGATATTTGCTTAGCAATGTGACATAACATCACTTATTTTTATATTTTATTTACGCACGCTGTATTATTATTTTATTATATGTATTACGTAATAATAACAACAAAATACGTATTGATGAACATGTGCATGTAGATTTTAAAAATAATTTGGAACGTGAATGCAAAGAATAACAAATATTTTTCATTGTATTTACTTTTCTCAATGCGATGAATTTTTTATATATAGTAGAAACTAATGAAGAATATGATTTAAAAATAGCTAGAGTATCTTTAAGTAGGATTATATAATTAACTGAAAGCATCGATGAAGCCCTTTGTGCAAAGAAGGGATTAAAGAGAGATGGGATGTTCTGAAGAAGAAGAGCCATCCTTAGACCTCTTTATTTTTTAAATATAATTAAGGCACGATTCTTTTATTAATCATCAAACATCTGAGATGACTTTGATCTTGATTACATCAATTAAGTTTCCAAGCAGGTTTTTGATATATATTTGTCATTGTTCTTTGCTGAATGATACATCGTAAAGAACATCTTTAAAAATATTATAAAGAAAAAATATATTATATTTGTTTCAACAATGGCAGAATTGTGTCTGACACGAATGAGTTTTATGAGAAGGATCGAACGCTTCAAAAATAGAATACTGAGTCAATTCTATTGATGCACGTAACAGAGTTAATGTATAGTTCTCTCGTTACGCGATCGCGCCGTATTGTCTATTTAACAATTTAGCAATCTTTATATGTGAGCGATTGCAGACAAGTGTTCGATCCTTTATCGCAACTGGTCTTAGATAAGAGAGCCTCAGTTGGTAGATTGATTATGATTCGACAGTAATTCTTCATTAATCGTTTGGATCGTATTATATATTAAACAATCGATCGAGGAAGTGTCAACGTTTATGTCAGATAAAAGTGGACAATGTTATTTTTTCCCAAGTGCACTGTCATTTTTTGATAAATTATAATGTTTTTTCTTATCATTTAGATATATTCTGATGTTACAAAACAACTCTATCATTTTTCTTGTACTAGTATTATGTAAAATCATATAGTAAACGGTATTATAAATGTTTGAGGAGAGATATCTCTCTTTTGATCGACTGCGACAAAGTTTTCATTAATTTGAATCAACTAAATCAACTAAATCAGCAATTATTTTTTTATTGCTTTTTATATTATAATACCGAGACACGCTTGGAAAAAATATTTTTTTTTACAGTTGATATATGTATGTCTTGCTTTATAAATTTTGGAGTAAAATTTGTCTGTCTTTGTTTTTGGGATTTATTTGTTTAATGACGCGTGGGTTTGATTGAACACATTATCAACCTCCGCCAGCCATGCGTGCCACGTTAACTATAAAATTCATGTCAACGCTCGCTCTCGTTGCCCGATCAATATCCGTTGCGAAGCGGTTTTCTCGCGTCCGCTGCTGTTTCGTTAAACAAATAATTCGCGAAAAAAAGCAAGTTACAGCGAAAAGTTCGCATGGAAACGAATCGAATTTTCATCGTCGAAGCTGTCGCGCGTAAAGTTATCACGAAGAATCGATTAGCTTTATCTTTATAATAAACCGAAAAATTGATTTCAATTTAAAAAATGGATACTACGGCTTTGTAGAAAAATTGACAGAATGACATAACGGATTCTAAACCAGATTTCATTCGAAGATCTTGACGTGGAAACGAGAGATCCTTCAGCTCGTGTTATACAATTCAAAACGAGATTTTATTTGCAATCGAATCTGTGCGTAAGGATATATTCAGAAGAATATCGAAGCAACGTCAATCTTCTTTTTATAAGAAGCTTGTCTGGAAAATTTAGCCGTCGTTCCCGAAGAACTGTGTGCAAGAGAAGAATAGTCGAAACTCATTCTTCGAGATTTCAACTTATTCTTTTCACTATGAAATTCCGGCTACGACAAAATGAATCTCGAAAATGCTCCAGTTTTTCCAGGACTGACGTCTGCTAGTTTTGTAGAAGAGGCTGCAGAGACAAAGACCTTCGGAGCACGTCAGAAAATGCGCGACTGAGTTCCCCTTAAAGCACGCCCCGTGCATGCGTCTCACAACATGCTCGCACAGTCAAGCATCTTATTTTCAACATTCCAGAAGCGATTCCATCGACTTCTTGCTCCAGCTCAATCAGACACGATCATCGAGTAGCAAGGAGTTTTTTGGTGCTCCGAGAGACCGCCGCCATCCCGAAATCCTTTCGTCACAGGCGATCGATGAGGAATACCTAATGTCTTGGAAAAACTATCGCCCAAAATTCACCAAATTATTTTTGTTTACTATTTTCTCTGATTAGCAGACTAATTCAGAGAAGATATGATAAATGAAAATAATTTATTTGATAAAGATAAGACAAGCTTCTTATCTTGTCTAAATTTGATCAAACCAATTTGTCATCTTTAAATCTTCATCTAATCTGCGCGATCGTTGAGTGAAGAATCGAATCGTAAACTGCACCGTACGGTTTTTGTTATTCATGTAATTCTCATCATCACCGAGGTCAACCCGTTGATTCCTAGCACTAGGATCATGTGGCAAATCACGATTCGAAGGCTCTTTAGCAAAAGGCTTCTTAGAATTATATCGTAGATTTTGAAGTGGAACTATGGTGATTCTCGACGAGTGCATATTCTCGTTCGTCCAGCTCGGTCGATCCGCTCGTCGTCTAGGAATGTTCGGCAGGAAATTTCCATTCCCGGCGGTTCGATCGGGCCGAAACGGCTCGGGGCCCCGGCGTCGTTCCGGCACGAGTCTGCTCAACGTAAAGGCCACGGGAAGAACCGACAAATGTCGGAGATGGCCGAAGCGCCGTTGCGCTGAACCACGAGCTACCCTCGGCAGCAGCTCGCGGCTGGCTATGGCTATTGACCGAGCTTGGCGGACCGGCCGGTCAGCTGTGCGCCTCGCCGGCGGTGTGGTATTCTCCTCCGCGGTCAGGAAGAAGCCGTTCACGTAGACGAGGCGGTGTGTCGTTCAGGCCGGCGTAGATCAGTCGGTGTGAGTCAATAACGGGGAACCGAACGAAGTCCAGTCGGTTGAAAGGAGAGCCAGCGGGGACTCCCTCAGGAGAGGAGTCCAGCGGCGACGGTAGTGCTTGAAAGACCGCTCGGTTTCCGGGCGTAGTAGACGATCGCATAGAGACGGTCCCCCGAGGAGCCGCGTGTTCGTATATATGTCCGTGAGTGGAATCGAGAGGCGAGAGAGACTGACTGCTCCGGTCTTGTCGTCATCGTCGTCATCGTCGATGGATCGGTCCGAGTGAAAGCCGAAAACGTGTGAATCGCTGGCTACACGCGCTGCGGCAAGTAAATGCAGTTGGAGTAGGAGAGTGAACCAGACGGAGCGGGGGTCAAAGAGAGCTAGAGAGAGAAAGAGAGAGAAAAAGAGAAATATACCGAGAAAGGAAAGAGAGAGAGAGAAAGAGCGAGAACGAGGGAGGGAAGGAGGAACTTGGCTCACGGGCAATACTCGACATGTAGAGACCGACCGGCTGTGCACGGCCAGCGCGGAGACGATCGCGCGAGAGAGGATTTGAGAGAGGAAGAGAAAAAAGAGAAAGAAAGAGAGAGCGAGAGAACGGCAACGAACGGTCCCGAGAGGGACGGGGAAAAGGTTGGTGGGAGGAGAAACTGAGAGAGAGTGAAAGAGATAGATCGACCGAGTGTAGGAGAGACACCGAATGAAACAGAGCGAGAGAGAGAGAGAGAGAAGGATAGGCAAATAGATAGGTGTCGTGTACGTATGCGTTGCGAGTGACGAGTGTGCCGCCGCGACGTGCAGGTGTGTGCGCGTGTTGCAGGCAGGCCGCCGGCACAAAAAGTGTTGGGCCCAGTGGACTTTTCCATACCGGAGGAGAGCTGCGTGCATACGTACATACGTGCGTACATCGTGCGTGCGTGCCGTCCGCGCGCGTGTCTGTGTGCGCGAGAGTGCGCGCGCCGCCTTCGCGATCGCGGACGGACACGCCGGCGAGTTTTCGGCCGAGTACCTGCGAACGAGGACGGACGGAGACCGATCGACCGACCGACCGATCGACCGACTCTCCTCTCTTCTCGTGGTCTACGCGGTGACCTCCGCTAAGGGAGAAGAAACGGGCGAAAGCCGCACCGAAGGATAGCCAACTCGATTTCATAGAGTGCGCGCGTCAGGTGCGAGAAGAAGAGAAGGAGAAAGAAAGAAAGAAAGAAACAAAGAGAAGAAGAAGAAGAGGGTTGGATTACTCCGGGTGAGAGAGACCAGGAATTTGGACGTCGCAGCGCTGACGTCGAGAGGATACCTTACGTGGACGGCTTTACCGGGTGGAAACGACCGCAGAATCGTCGACAGCGAGAAGAGAAGGTAATAGGATCGTCCGTCACTGAGGTCTACCTTGCCGGCCGAGAGAGAGAGAGAAGGGGGAGGGAAAGAAGGAGAAAGATAGAGATTGTGAGAGAAAGAGCGAGCGAGCCAGCTTGGTACACACGAACTCCGTTCCAACTCTGACTCCTCCGTCGCCACTAACTCGCGGTCGGTAAAGCGTCGAAACGACGGCGGTGGTGATCCGGCGAGATACGACTGTGCGCGAACGAACGGCTGGCAGTCGCGGTCTTCTGGTGGACGTGATAAGGACGAGCGGCGCGATCCGTTCCGGCGAATGAAGTGGTCGGTTGTGCGAGGCGCGAGAAGAAGCTGTGAAGGGACGGACAGGAAGAAAGGAAACGATCAGCGGATATTCGAAGGATGCGGCTTCTCGATCGAAGAATTTGGTGCTGCATTTAGTGCTACGTACTCCAATCGGGCCAATATTCAGAAGACCAAAGAAACTTGAGAAGGATCTAGGAAGCGAGATATTAAAGAAAACAAAATCTCCGCGGAGGAGAAAGCGAACGTAAAGCAACAACGACGAGAGAAGACACGAGTCCTTGATCGACAATCCGGTACTACGTAGACTTAATTACGGTCGACGGTGCGGGCAAGGCAAGAAGTAGCCAAAAGGAAGAAAGGAAGTAGCCGGAGCGTCCTTGATGGGCCATCCGGTGGTACGTGATCGAGCTGTGTCGCGACCGACATTGGCTCGGCTCCGTCGCATCGAGGGAGATTAGAGGCGACCCACGTTTTACTCACTTCGTTCGGCAGACAACGAACGCCGGCGAAGCCGGGACGGGAGCAACGAAGGAGAGCTGCGGGGGGAGAGCGAAGAGAGGAGAGGAGAGGAGAGGATCTACTTGCTGATCAGCGCGAACCCCAGGCGATAAGCGACTCCCGTCTCGAGTTGACGAGCCGCTGACTCGGCAGACACGGGAGCCGGTTGTTTCAACGCTATTAGTGCCCATGATGACTCCAATTATCCGCGAGTGACTTCCACGTTCGCGCGACGATTTGTCTGCCGTCCGATCCGATCGTTTTGCGACCACCCGGTGCGTTCCGTGCTGGTTTCCTTAACGGAAACGAGGACTCTCCCCGACTTCCACGTGTACACGTCGAGAACTGCCGATTCTGGATCCTTGCGAGTGGATGGAGTAATTGGCAACGTTTTAGAAATCGGCCAGAAATGTGCGATTGAACGCGCCAAGGGATCCCTCTTCCGAGCGATCGCACGCATCGTGGATCCACCTGGAGTCTCAACTTGATCTACCATTATTAATCGCTTCGAGGATAATCCGGCAGCGTCGTTTCATCGGATTAATTCGTCCGGGACGAATTTCCAGATTAACGGACGGGCGATCGCCTTCCACTCCATCCGGGATTACTCCGGGATCGCGCTCGATAAGCCACGAGGATTCCCGTACGCTCGCGCTCGCGCTCGCGCGAGGCTACGCTTGAAAATCGCTCGGTGTCGTTGCTTGACAAAACCGGTTTCGTTCGGCTCAGCGAATCTCGGCGTTTATACAAAGGTCGTGTGTGAGAGCGCGCCGCGCGCGCGACCGCGGGAGAGTATGTGGTAGGAGTGAGATTTATGGAAAACGAATTTACACGAGGTCACACCCACGGGAGCGGCTGTCTATCTCTCTCTCTTTTTTTCCCTATATCTTCGTTTCTTTTTCTCTCTCTTTCTCTCTCTCTCTCTCTCTCCCTCCCTTGTCTGTCTCCTTGTAACTCACACTCTCTCCCCCAGTTCGTCTATCAGTTTATCCACGCATTTCCTCTATTAATAATAACGACGAAACCGATACAATAGAGAATCGCCGGCCAGATCACGTTGAAGAATCCTTGAAGGAATGAGATCTCGATCTCAAGAGAGTGATATCGCTCTGATATCGACCAACCGAATAAATATGCCACATTCGTGGCGGCCTTGAAGAATTTTCTTCGGGTCGACAGTCACCGTGCGCAGGATCAGCGAATCCGATATCACCGGCAACGAAGCACAAGGGAATTCATAGGGCGGCTCATCATGCTAGCGACCTTGAGTATCCAAGTGTCTCCGATGATTAAGAATCGCGATCGATCGAGTACGTAACTATCGGACGGCGAATCTCGAAGACTTCGAAGGATGTCGGGGGATTTGGGTGGTCCACGGGAGGAGCAGGACTCGTCGCCTGAGTCGAACAACAGCAACGCGTCAGTTGCGGAAACATCATCAGCGAGGAAAATTTAGCTGTCTTGCCACGAGCACTTGCTTGATGATCGGTCACGGCGACAATGAAGCGTGCGACGAGCGCATCCGTTGCGGCCGCCACGGCCGCCGCGACGCAAGTGCATCACCAGGCGAGGATCCAGGAGTTGTTCTCTCCCGGGTCAATGCCGACGATGACGACGTCGACGACGACAATGACGATGACGACGACGTCGACGAACACGAATACGACGATCGTCGGTACCTGCACAGACGAACTGGATAAGCAAATCACAACGATATCCTCCCGGCTCGAGTCAAAAGGCTCACCGAAGATTAGTCCCGGAACGGGCGATGACAACAAGGCTAAGTCTACGGTAATGTCACGATTATTAGCCGTCGATTCCGATAACTACATGCTGCGCAAGGCCTCCTCAACGGCGACAACGACGGCTACCAACGGCGCCGTGGCACCGTCGTCTACCACCTCATCATCGTCGTCATCGTCGTCATCATCGTTGAATGGTTCCGCGAACATTCAACTGCAACGGCAGATGCAGAGTCTCGCTATCGGATCGGCTACCGCGCCGTCGATCCTCGCAACGTATGGCAACGGCAATGACCACGTTGTCGGTCAGCTGTACGACGTCACGCGGGCAACGTCCAGATCGACGGCGACGTACGTGTCACCCAGGTGGTACACCACCAGTAATAATAACCAGGCAACGAGGCAGCATCGGGAAGGTACTGCGGTGGCAGCGGTGACTGCGACCGCGCAACTCGAGGAGCAATCCTTGCAGCAGTTGCAGCTGCAATCGCGTACGACGACGTCAACGCGCGACGACGCGACGACGCCCGCGGCCTCGACAGCGGACGGTATCGAGAGCGAGCTCGGTTTCACGAGGCCGGTGTGCGCGAGACCGGTGTCCTTTCATCGATACATGTGTTGGTGTAGCGCGCAACAGCAGCTGCAGCTGCAGCAGCCTGCTGTAGCGGAGGGCGTCGACGCGAACTCCTCGATCGGTCGCGCGAAGGGTGGCAGGGGCTCAGCCACCCACGAAGGGTTGGCAACGAGACGAACTGTGCGCGATGATAATAGTAGTCTATGTTGCTGCATGTGCGGTTCTCTATGTCCTGCAGAGTGCCACGCGTGCTTCCACATCGTGTGCTCGGACTACAGCGGCCAGCACCTGTGCAAATGGACTACCAAGGGTCACGCGCTACCGGGCCAGGTTCACGACAAGGACAAGGTCAGTAAGCCAGTGCTTCCTCGTTACGTTACGAACGTGTACCGTTCGAATTAATTATACTTGAGTTGCGCTCACGTCTTTCAGTATGTTTCATTTTTCTTTGTGATCTCTTTGCTGGACAGTAAAACGAATATTATTAAGTAGGGTACATTGCAATGTAAGCTATAGTCACATTTTAAAAAATATTGGTTAAAAAATTTGTGATAATTCTTAATCTTAAATTTATGTTATACTAGAATGTCAAAAAAGTTTTGAATTATCCTTCGGTTTTTGCATATAAATTTATTCAGAAATAATAATAATTATTCTGTAACCTTCAAGTGGATAAGTGAGATAGACGTGCATAATTTTCTTAAAAACCTTGAAAAAGAACTTTTCCAGCTCTGAAAAAGGAAAAAAAAGCATTATTCAGAAGTCTTAAAGTATACGTTTCTCTATCTCATAAGGGTATAATTAGTGTAAATTTAATTATAACATAATACATTAATAAAAAATGTAACGATAAAATTAAAAGTTTTAGGGTGTACTGAGCATTCCACCTATCAATTTGTATAGCTTTAGACCACTTATCTACTTAGAGATTAAAATAAAGATTATCAATATTATCATGTTCAATAACCATTTGCTACTAGCCTTTTAGCTGCTAGATTTACTCTCGATATTATTCGTCTAGACGGTATCGAGATACGTATACCTTGATACCCGACAATTCTGATCTTGCACCGTTTGATTTCCTGTTTTGTCAATTATAAATGAAGCTTTTCTTACGAAGACGATGATTCGAAACTGTTGAACAAGTTATTAAGGTAGCTTGTCTTCGTTCCTAGGAGTATACGATAGATAAAATGTCGGTCGGTTATTGTATCGTTTATGGAACATCCAATGTTATGTAACAACGCACATGGATATGACATAATTTTAATTATTTTTTTTAAACGAGATAATAGTCGGTCAACTTTTTCTATCATATACTTTTGATGCCCTAAGAAATCCAAATGGTATCGATATCAAATCCGGCAACTACATTGTAAAAAAAAATTTGGTAACAGTTACCAAATGTTGAATGAAATAATTTCAATCAAATGTTCGATTAACCCTTTGAGAAGTGGAAAAAAGTGGAAAGTATACACTGAAAAAAAAGATTGGCTGCTGCAGCAAATTAGATGGTAAAATATGGCATAGCATTTTTAATTGGTTGCAGCAGTCAATTTTTGGTTGTGTTAGTCTATCGAAATCCTATACTGACATTGCAGATATTCTAACGCAACCAAAAATTGACTGCTGCAGCCAATTAAAAATGCTATGCCATATTTTACCATCTAATTTGCTGCAGCAGCCAATCATTTTTTCAGTGTACTTCCCACTTTTTTCTTCTTCATTTTTAAGATGTATTGTTCACAGTTTAATGAAACCGATTATGATTTTAGATTTTTCTGATATATTATTGCTTACTTTTCATGTTTTCCATGGTCATTAAACCCGATTGTTCTTTTTTAATCATTTTCAAGAAATAAAATTGAAAACAGAGCATTTTTTTAAATGTAATTTTTAGGAAAATATTTAAGATAGGAGATTAAAATTTTTGTTAAATATTTTTTATATGTCAAAATATTGTATATATATTTTTCAAAATTTTTTGCACCTTAATTTTTTATTAAAGTTATTGGTCTACTATGTGAAGATAAAAATTACACTACGTAACAAGTTTTTTGCATTTTTGTCATGAAATATGTTCTTTAGTAAAAATAGAATACGCTGAATATGAATAAGACTAAGAAAAATGGTCTCTCATGTAAGGTTTTCAAGAAAGAAGGGCTTGAAACTCCTCAAAAATGTATTTTTGACCATTTTCATAAATTCATAACGCATAATCCAGATGTTCCAGCAACTTTAGGAAAGTCTAACATGAAGTTTGGGACTTTTATCTTTCAATTTAATTTAAAAAGTCGCAAACAAAGTGCAATTTCGTAGAAATCAGATTTACACTAATTTAATTCTATATGGCAGCCATATTGGATCTGCCATTTCGAATTTTTAAAATCTGACTTCAAATTCGTAATCAACGATCCAAAAAACATAAAATTGCAAGATTTTACAGGAATTTGTCAGGTAAAAAAAAACACCCTTAAAGGGTTAATAAAGTAAAAAATAATTTTACTTTTATAAATATTTAGTAAGTATTGCCAAACATAATAATTCAACCAAATGTTTGATAATAATTATTAAAAATATTTAGAAAAGTAAAATTATTTTTAGTTAATCATACATTTAATTCAAATTATTTCACTCAACATTTGGTGATTATTACCAAACTTTTTTCGGTGTAGCAGACCGCTGGTGAATGGCTATTGAACTGATCTTTATTTTGATGAGAAATAAATGTCATTGTTTCTGAATAAATTTGTATATAAAATCGTTTTTATACATAAAACTGAAAGATAATTTAAAACTTTTTTGATAATCTAGTATTAGATATATCGATATATCTCTTTGTTTTTATTAGTATATCTAATATGTATTAGTATCTAATATATATTTTACAACATGGACCGATTTATTTATAACTTGTATCTTTCGTACATAAGAAGATTCTATGACGCTTTTAAACCGACAGAATTATCTCTCGTGCATGCACTATTACAGTTTGGCGAAATAAAAACATGCAAAATCCTCGCGCGATATTCAAGGCAAAGTACATAACACTTAACAATGAAAATTGGACATCGAAATAAATTTCATGTCTATCGATCATCTGTATCGAGACACCACATAGTACGTGAAAATATCAAGCTCGGAAACTCGAAAGTAATACTTCTGGTGATAAGGATTTATCTTTGATTATGTTTCAACGGTGATTGATGCATTATAAAATGCAGAAAATCTTGACGTGCTATTCTGCACGTAAAATCGATGATGCGCAAAGCATTTTTTATTGTAACATGAGATTTTATTCTCTTCTGTCTTCCTTTCGTTTTTTTTTTATTTCGATAAATGTGTTTGTGTGTTTAATTTTTGTAACTAAATGAAAGTATGGAGAAACTTTTTATATTATTTTGATAAAATCTTGCATTTTTTCGCGATTAAATTAAAATAATTTATATTAAATAATCTGCCGAATTAAAATAGCGATTTCGTCGCCGTCTTGATATAAAAAGAAATTCATTATTCCTATTTCGAATTACTGGGATCTATATAAGTATAAAATTTGGATATATATTTTTCGACCATGAGAGAGAAAACCATCTAGAGGGATGTAAATTTTATATCTGATTATAAATGTTATAATCGTGAATTCTACATAAACGCACAAATGGCATGTCGTTATCAGGGCGAGACCTGCTTGAAATTCGATAGCGTAACGACCTAAATTCGACGGCGTCTGCCATGAAATTATGATAGGGAAAAAAGGATAAAAAAAGGGATCTAAATGTCATTTCTTCCTTTTTTTAAAACATAAAATATCCGAGTCAATACTGCGCGATTCTTATTAGCACAAGACGAGAACAAAAAATTAATAAGATTTAAAATATTATATATATTTCATGATAATAATACATATAATGCTATATAGGGGTATAAATTTGAGAGTAGTAATTCATCGAAAACTTTCTGCTCTAATATACATTTCTTGTAAGAATATACATTAAAGGAAATAATATGAATTTAATGGTTTTTTTAAACTGTATGTAACTATATATTACGTAAATAATTGCATCTTTTTTATTTTACCGATGGAATGAAAATCAATAGGTGAAAGCTATAATAAAATAAATCATCTAAACGCTGGAAGCAATAAATTTTATGTTTTTTAACTATCACAATTTAAGAAGACTGAAATAGACTTCCGTAATGGTAATTTATGATTCACGGATGATTGAACAGATTAAGTGGAGTAAATCTTATGTATTTATGTCTAATTGTAGCACAAGAGTCATTACAATGGACAATGTCATGAGAAAGTCAATATTCATGCAAGTCTTAAATTTTATTCTTTCAATCAAATTTAACGAGTTAAATATAAAACAATTACAATTTCGATTTGAAATAGAACCGAAGAGAGAATAATTAATTAAGTACAAAGAATTTCTATTTTAAATATAAAAATAATTTTTAGTGCATCCTTGTCATCGGAATGTTGATTCGTTGTGATTGCAGGTCTGTGAAGGGTTATCTCTAAATGAATTTTTACAAAATTAATAGGCATTTGATTATCCACAACTTGTTCACATTAGTCTATAAGTAATAATTTTTATCCACCCTGCAAAAAGAATTTATAAATAAATAAAACGATTAAGTATCCCTAAATATTTTTTTTAATTACACACGGAATTCAAGTGTCCACGATTTATCCGTATTTGTTTCCTTATAAATAATTGTTTCTTATTTATTCTGTAAAACTAAATTATAAACAAATATAGAAATATAGAGCAAATTTTGGCAGGAGAACTGAAAAGGTGTGTATCTTTAAATTACATATTGAATTTGAATGTTCACAATTTGTTCGTTTTATCCACAAGTATCTATAAATAATTGTCTATTGTTTGTTGACCACCTCGCAAAAGGAATTATAAACAAAAAAATTGCACAAATTTTCTCACAATTTCTAAATTTATTTTTTAAATTACGTAATTTATGGACAAATGCCAATAAATTGTGGACAGTCGAATTCCGGATGTAATTAAAAAAAATATACTTACACTCAACTCTTTTATATATTTATAAAACTCTTTTGTATATTTATTTTTTGCAATGTGGACAAAAAATTATTTATAAACAAGTTTGGACATGTCAACGATCAAATGCCATATCAATTTTATATATAAAAATTTATATTTAAGAGTGTAAGCTTCACAGACTTTGTAATAACAATATTTTTGGTCACACGTCTGATTTTAGATCGATGCACAGCATCAATCGCTGCAAAACCCCTTCGAAGAAAAGGCGTTCTATGAACGTCATCATATCGCGGCAGGATTTCCGTCGCAGAGATGATTTCCGCGAAATAAGTTCCACGTGGCGAGGCATCCTAGATTAACGGGTCGAGTCGCAAAAATTCGCGACGTCGGCGATTTAATTCTCACGCCGGTGTCGGTGGGATGTAACGTGTGCGGTGACGAGGAAGAAACGATCTCCTCGACGGAGATTAATCGAGCGCGTCGATCGGACGGACGGACGAATGCGCGCGGATGTAACACGCGCTGCCGGCTGGCGTGGATTATTCGGACGTGGACGACACAGGCGAGGGCTTATCTCGCGGCTGTCGTCATATCGCGGACTCGGGGTTACGGCGAGAGGTTACGTTTTCTTTTTTCCGCACTTTTTACGCTCTTGCTTTATCGGACCCTCGCTACCCGATAGCAACGGCTGGAGGCACACGGAGATGTCTCTTCTCTTCGCGTCACCTTATCCCATCCTCCGTCCCGCCGCGCCTCCGATCGCGCCTCGATTTATTTATCTAATCGGACCTGGTCGGTCGCATAGTGCGTTAAGTGCTCGACGAGCGACGCGCCTTATCTTCGGGATCGAGAAAATCCGGAGACGCGTCTCTCGCGCGTGGTTTTTACGTAATCCTCACACGATCGACACCGGATAACAGCACTTGTCCAGAGAGAGAATAGAGTCGTATGCAAAAAAAAATTCTAGTTAAATGTACAATTCTTCTTTTTTGTTGCTTTTTTTTAATTTACGTAATGATGAAATACGTGTAGATGTTACGCACATATGCATTAAATAATCGTTAACTGAGAGTCATAATTATTAATCATAGAAGGTTAATACGCAGATTAATATGGAAATATTGATACGATGGAAATATTGTTATAATTGTATGATGGTATATCGTGCTGCTTTTGTTACCATCGAGGATTTAACCACTCGTCAATAATTAAATTATTGATATTTGAATCTTTCATTCAATTAAAATCGATAGAGATTTTGCGTTAATAAACTGATATAAATTACGTTCTTTTATTTGCTTCTAATTTTTGTTTTTCACCTATTAAGTAAATATGTAAATATATTTTTAATGCATGATGTTCAGAGAAAGCTTAGAAAATAATTTGGGAAATTTCCGAAATAAATATAATAGCAATATCATTTTGTGATTGTAGCAGTTAGTTTCTAGTTAACTAATCGTATAACGATGCGGAAAAATTAATAACGATTAGATGTTCTCTGGAGCTCGTCATAATAGAGATAACTTGTATCATAATCGAATCATAACCATGTCGAATATATACATAAAAACAAATTAAGTATTTCAATTAAATTTTTTTAAAGAGAAACTGATAGATTTATTATGGATAGATTTATTATAAAATACTTATAAAAACTACTACAAAATTCGTTAAAATGCCTGGAATATACGAAAGATGTCTTAATTGTGTTAAATCGGGAGTTTATCTTTATTTGAGAATATATGTTGCTAATAACAATTAGCAATTTTATTAGATACTATATAATGCTGTAAAATACCACTGCAAAAACTTATTAAATTATTTATAAAAATATATCATCCGTTAATTAATAGAAAATGTTGATAATTTTTGAAAACACAGTAAAATTGAATTGCTTCTAAACTAGATATCTGAAATCAAACGTATATCTGAAGAGATCTACCTTATTATTCCGACTTTCACTCTTTCAGTTCAACCGATTAACAAGAAGCGATTATCTCAATTTGCTGTGTGAATCGTTCTGTAAAACGATTCTGGAGTTACAATTCAGAAAGAAATTAATTATCATTGTTGTAAAAGATAAAAATTCTAATAGATTGCCGAAGATCATTAAGCATTTTTATTTTAAAATCTCGAGGATAATAATCGCGTGATCTGACTGGCAAACGGGACAGACAAACTTGCAAAGAATCGATTGATTATGCGCGTTTAAAAGGATTTTACTGTTAATGATACTCCCGGATCATATTTTTATCCATTGTCAAAAGTAAGATTATAATATATCTGATAGTTATATTTAACCATTTTGATAGATTACTTCTAAGGGGATATAAATACATGGCATTTAATATAATTTGAAATGAATCAGCTAAGCAAAAGAAGCGCTAACTGTGGTTAAAGTTAGATGTTGAAATAATATTTCTATATAAACATTTTAAATACATTTATTTTAAATGTATGACTGTACGCCGATTACTTTCGACTTGCAACACAATCGACTGAAATAATAATAAAATCCGTATCAAAATATTATTCCAATATCTAACTTTGACCGCAGTTGGCGTTTCTTATTTCTAGTTAATTTATTCATATAGGAGTCTTATTCTCTAACTTATTAATTAGAGATAAATTTTACTTTCATAGAATATTAATTTGAAGTATAGTTATAAATATATTTGATATTCAAAATTGGAAGGTCGCGAAGAATAACTTCCTGAAAACTCCGTTTATACAAAATTATATCAGTAACTTTCAAAGTGAGATACTTGATATAGAATACGTGATCGTAATTATGAAAATCATTTTATTAGAAGATTATTACGTTCTTGCCTCATTTGTCAGTTCTACTTTGCTTTAATTAATTTTTTTCATAATTCACGTGATCTAACCGGGATTAGCAAGTAGCAAGCCGTATAAATATGTCTCGAAGTGTACGCGTGTGTGCGTACACGTGCTTCCTCGTGCGCAAGTGGACTTGGCTCGATTAGTCGTCGCTGATTCTTGTGCCATCGATGCCCACCTACAATTTATGTCTCGTTTCTCTGTTCACAGCCTGTCAGTGAGTGGACGTCGCTGAACGTAGTTGAATGGATGTCAGCCCTAAATCTATACCGCTATGCGGACGTCTTCAAATCGAAGGACATCAAAGGCAGCGATCTGCCTCATCTGGATCGGGAAAAGCTCATGGTAAGCCGATCATCTTAATTAGTTATTAGCATACTGGTCGTCCATACATCTCGGATTAAGGTAACTAATGCCATTCAGTGGACTGAGAACCGCCTCGAACGAAGGAACTTCAAATGTGGGACATTCGTGATTATTACTATTAAATTGTTATAATCAAGATAATTTTTGTTTTATTAATAAATCACACTTTTTATTCTTTTACTATAATACAGTAATTCTGATAATAACAAGCAGATTACAATGATTTAATTTAATGAATGGTAGACATTAAACGAAGTAAGGTAATATCGTTGAATTATTATAACATACTCTACTTCGCTTTTTTACAAGATCTTTTTTACAAGATCATTGCACCGATTTGGAAGCGATATGATGTGATATTAATTAAAAATACGATATATCCATTTATCCATTAAATATATTTGCGATTGAAAATCATAAATTAAAGTAACCTCTATATTTTAAAAAATCAAGTGAAGGCTAAACGAGATTGATTTTTCTTCCAATAGCTTTTTTTTATCTAAATCTGCGAACTACAATGAGATAGTGAGACTAAATCGATTTCTACGTGACTGTATATTAATCTCTAAACAGTTGATTTAATGAGCGATAATGCACTGTCCTCATTCGTGAGTTTACCGTTAACAGCAAATTATTTTATTATGATAGTTTTCTCGAATTTATCGACAATTCTAAAAATACCGATGGTTTTGCTATGATAGCCGACCATTTTCTTCTTGATTGAGTTAATTTATCCTTTCCCATTAATCAGACATGGTTTAGAGAAATGCGACTGTAATTTATACGGGATGCTTATTAGAACTAATTAGCAGTAAGAATTAATGTACCATACCAAGTTACTGCGCAAAGCGATTCCGTGGAAGACTGTTTATTTACTTTATTATCGAACGGAGAGATTTCTGTTCGGAGAAACTATTTGACGAATCAAGCGATTTAACGGGGAGCAGTTCGTTTTTTTGCACTAACGCTCGCGAAACGCACAATCACGAGGTAGAATCATGCAAAAAGTGCAAATTAAGTTTCTTGCATTTTCGTGTCCCACTTGATTGAAATTTAATTCTGCGACAAACAATCGTCAGCAATCTGTTCTGAGCTATATTCCTACTTATAGAATGCGCACATATTCAAATTCTTCAGATTTAAATTTAATATATATTGCTGGCATACAAGCTCGCATGTGGTTATATTTGACTGAATATCCGCCTTATGATCGATAAATTTTCTGTTATTTATTTTGCGTTATTATACATTTTTTGTATTTTCGAAAGGATGAGAAGAGTTGTCTCGAAACTATTTTATTGTTATTTAAATTTTTATTGCCACATTCTGAAATTAAATAAATCCAGTTACCTAAAAATAGTATAAAATTCCCTAATATTTTTCTTTCGATTTCTTTATATCCTTTAGGTATCTGTAAATGTTCTGGAATATAGTTTCATACGAGTTTCACTCTAGTTTCATATGAATTTTTATACAAAAATCTGCTATTAAAACACACAGCTTCAAGTTCTGAAATAAAAAAGTAGTAGGAGCAAAGTTTTTTATTGCAAATGGTAAAGTCACATTTGATGTCTTTTTGTACTGAATCATCAGTCCTTGGTCTTCGCTCGTTTCGGATCGGCAGCGAAGGCGGAATCGCGCGATCGAAAATTCTTCGGCTAGTGCTCGGCAGAGACGATGACCTCGAGTTGAGAGTATCTGGACGACGTTTTCCTTGGCCCGTTGACCTTGTAATTGCCCTGTAGCGTCTGCTGGTGCGCCACAGTCGAGTCTTTATCGAATCCCCCTTCTGATATATATATATCTCTCTTTCACCCATTCTGCGTCGATTTTTCTTTATCGTCGTTTGCGAGTGACCCGCAACTTTCGGATGCTTTCGGTTAGGTAATTTTCTTCTTCTCATCGTCGCGCGAAAAAGATTCCTTGTCCAGCTTATTTTCGCATCATTACACGCTTATTGTAAAGTCTACACGCAAAATCGATACATTATGTATGGAAGAATATAGAAGGGAGCTTGATTTAATGAGATTACTTTTATTGGCGCAGCGCGTCATTCCCTGTCATGCACTTATCGCGTTTTTTATTAACTTCTTAATAGCCACGATTTGACGTGAGGTCTTTATTAAGACGACAAGGTTGGTCGCGATATGATTTTTATACATCTGCTGCGATTCCATTACGTGCCTATCCTATTTCCGGCAATCACGACGTTTTTCTGTGTTGTTATCAGTTCAAAACATTGTCGTAGAATTACCACATAATGCACGAAAATACGAAATATGTAATTTACTGTGCTGCAGAATATCATTATTTATAACTCCTCGCGTTTTCAGTATTTCGACATAAGTAATGATATATTTATTATCGCGTCTTCGCTATTATTATCCTACATCACAACGAAACATTTAGTGACATAAAAAGTTTTTTTTAATTCTTTATATAGAATCCTAAAGAATATCTATATAAATATTAAATTTACTTTAACCTGTTTCTTTTAATCGTCCCATTTAAGACGGTATCTTTTTAATTTTTCATCTCCATATGAATACTTCATGTGGAGCATTTTTTATACATATGCATGATGTATACATATGGAAAAAAATTCAAAAAATGCTGTTTTATAAATAGGACTTATAAGATGGAGAGAAGAAATAAATTAAACCATAATATATTTGTTATAAACAAATATTGGTTATTAAAAAGTTAAAAAGTATTTTTAACTGTAAAGGATAAGATATGAAACGTACATTTTATGATTGATAACACGCTGAAGAAATATTAGATAAATATTGCATAAAAGCATAGCTTTTAATATCGCCAGAGTGCAACATAAAGAAAAATTTTTTTACGAAATATATCACAAAAACAACTTCATCACATTATAAGATAAACTTTTTAACTTTTTGAACTTCATTATAAGATGAAACTGTTTTTATAATATTTTATATCTGTTGATATAACTTTTTATATCTGCTGATTAAGTTTTCTTTTATCTTGTTTCCTCTTAATTACTGCGTGGCGTATAGTTAAAATGCTAAATAAATGCTGCCACAATTAAAATGCGTAGATATATAGTGGAGATATAAGTATAAACTTTACAATTCGAAACGTTTGCAATTCTATGGAACACAATGCAAAGGCGCTTTTCCCTACGTCTGGTTACAGGACCCCGTCTTTTAATGCTCGGTGATCAGAATAACTTATGTTCATAACGATTCAGTAGAGTAGCTGAGATTATTTACGTTCTTATGCAAGTCTTAGGTATTAATATCATTATACTGTCTTCTTGCATCACTATACTGAGAGAAAAATGTACTAAATTTTAATAAATAATTGTTTTTAATAGTATATTAATATAACATTTATTTATGAAAAATGAATGTTTGCTGAATGAAGAAATATAATAGTTAAATCAAATTAATGGTTCTTGTACCACATAAATGTGTTTAAATTCAGTAAATATTCAACTAGCAGTGTTCAAACAAATATTTATTAAAATTTGGTACATTTTTATTTGAGCGAAAAATACACATTTAGTTAACGTCGAATTTGAGTTCTTTTAAAAAATACTTATGTCGACAAGTATAATGTAAGTGTGTAGGTATATCGATTACATTGATAATATTAAAAAATATTTGTGTTTTTATATACTATTAAGAGCATTAGTATTAAAGCAGAATGAAATCGATCCGTTCGCACGTTGCTTGAAATTCCCCAAAATTTTTGTACTTAAAATAAGATAAATATATATTCGGGCGTTGAAGAAAAAGAAGACGAAAATGCTTAGTGGAAAAAGTGCAAGCAATGCGAATAGACCTAATGTTAACAAATATTTTATTTGATACTAAGTTTTACACACTACTAAGAGTGTTTAGTATAAAAGCAGAATGCTATGTAATAATTTTATTTTTCAATGTATCTTCCGACATTTTTAAGATATATATATATATATATCAGGAAAGAGAAGCACAGATAATAGCGAAACAAACTCCTCTCGTTCTCGTCGCACAGTAGCTATGCCGCTGTAATGATCGCATCGTGCATACGTTTTCCCCGCGCGTTACCACGCGCCGCATTATCATAATTATGTGAGAGACCCGCGCGCGATGTAACGGATCGAGACGGACAATCGAATTACATCGGCCGGCCGTATTGGCCCAAGTTCTCGATGTTCGCCGTGGGAAAACGGGCGTTTCTTCGAACTGTAATTACGCTGGTGTTTTCCACGGTGGCGGCGGCGCAAGGCAAGTAATTGCGCTCGTTCGTTCGCGCGGGCGTATAATAAAAGCGGTTTGAATTGCAAAAATTCACAATGGAATCACGCCTGAAAATCCGAGCGCGGGCTAAGACTATAAAATTAAGGTACGTTAATTAAAGGGACCGAATCGTCTGTCCACTGATTTTGCGGTAACGTTACTAGATTGTTGTGAAATTACATGGAACGGTTTTGCTAAAGTATCTAATTTAGCTTCACTGTTAGATATTGAAGATGCAATGTTAATCTAATTCCTTGAGTTAAATAATTATATTTGGTTATTTTTAACTTTTATGTTTTGTTTGTGTCAAAATTTTAATCAACTCCATTTCTCTGATTAGTTTTAAAATAAACAATACAGTAAATTTGAATTAAATTTAATACGTTTTTTAAATTAAATTAAATTATTTAACTCCATTGTTTTAGTTAAATTAACAATATATTAAGTATTAAGTAAGAGAAGAGATGATCTATACCTATAGAAATGATCTATAGAAATTTATAAAATAAAAAATTCAAATTTGATGTTATGAATTTAACAATGTAGGTACACCCTGGTAGAAATTTCATGCATTTTTTGAGCAGTTACTAAACCGTTATACCAACTTCTGTCTAGTAGCTGAGAAGAAAAACTACTTAGAATCAGGATGTAACGCTTTGTTTGCAGTGTTACTGCATACAAAAGTTGCGTAAAATCTGAATCCATTTACTGAATAGAAACACAACAAATAATGGATATTAAATTGATTAATAAGCAAGCCAACTGCTCATGAAATGGACAGAATAAAACTCTATCAAGTTCTTGTCCATTTCCTACTCATATTGGCACATATCAGTATTGGCACAACTAATGAGAGTACAGTAATATTAGATAGTAACTGGATAGAGTCTAGGAAAACTGCATACACTTCTACCAAGACAGATCTGAAAATAATTTTGTTGGATTATCAAAATAATGATGAGCAATGCTGCAAAATGTTTTGACATTCTGATAACAGCAGTAACTAATTTAAGCGTTCTACATAATTATTTTGATAATTCAAACAATTATTTTTAGATATATATTTAGTTAAATTTTGAGATACTTAAAAAACTCTTTCCATAATGTTGCATTCGAAATTCGTTCGTTTTCATCATTATTGTGATGCTTTAAATTGAAGAGCCAGAAGAAATTCTCCTTACTCGTTCCAATACGTTTTTTGATTTGAAAATGAAGTTGCTGCCAACTTTTACGCT
>NW_017256957.1:2871049-2882484 GCF_001594055.1 Mycetomoellerius zeteki | reverse complement strand
TGGTATTAGTACGTCAGATAAATTGAGAAATCTCTCTTAGCCTTCTCTTGTAGGTTTTCCGATTATCGATCTTCATCATATAGGGATCTTCATGAACTTAGCCTCTACGCGTTCCTCGCAGGGCAAAAGTGCGCGTCTCGCCAAGGCTACTCCGAGCGTAAATCGCATATTATCATACTAATTGACTCGTAAATCGACACTGAATGTTCTTTTAGTGCGAGAAATTGTTTGAGTCTCCCACTCAACTTGTCCTTCAAGCAGATTTTCCCGCTGCGAACACGTGGCGAGACAATAAAAGAATATGTCTCCCTTAATATTTTTCACGGAGGTTCTAGAGGCGTCTCAGGCATTCACCATTGCTTTCCTGAGGGATTCTTTTCAATTTATAGTTTTATGAAGAATTTATTTCACGTCAGACACATCAGTTAAAAAGCCGTTACCGAGGAATTATTTTATTGAAGTGACTTATGGCGGACCTTTCTAAAATAAAATCTACTTTTTATAGTGCTTCTTGACGTTTTGTTTGCGCGAGAAATAAACGGGGGATGTGCGAAGTGCGCTCGTATCCTCGAGTACTTCGGGCAAATTCCTCTCCCCGTCGCAAAGCGATGAATTCTTCCCGAGCGTTTCTTGGCACTTGGAATAAAATAACGAGCGCGTCAAATTTTATCGCCGCGTTCTCGCA
Source organism: Mycetomoellerius zeteki (assembly GCF_001594055.1). Lineage (NCBI taxonomy): Eukaryota > Metazoa > Arthropoda > Insecta > Hymenoptera > Formicidae > Mycetomoellerius > Mycetomoellerius zeteki. The sequence goes on along the minus strand of NW_017256957.1, from coordinate 2,881,799 downwards.
CGGCCGCGTAATATATCGATCACTTTACTTTTGCCGGCTTGTCGCCGCTAATAATAGCGTTTGGCCCACTGCGCGACGTGGCGCCGGCCGAAATAGCGCGCCATCGCGCGAGAACGTGCGCGCGTGCGCGCGCGCACATAGCCAAATAATTTGAAAAAGAAACCAGCTGCCGGAAGTGCTTTCTGTATAGAACCGGATTTATTTTTTTTTTTGCGGTACAGAGACAATTTACGTAAAATGAAATCACGTTCACTTCTATTTTCCGTTCCGTTCAACTTTTCTCTTCGAGTCTCTCTTTTATACAGCTTCCTCTTCTCTCTTTGGACAGAAGCCGCGTCTTTTATCAAAGGATTCGACTGTTTGAAATGTACATTGCACGGATACAGAGAATTCGTAGTGTAACGGTGGCGTTTCAATTTTACGTTAATGTCTCTCTCGTTTTTATAGGATTTTATATTTGAAGAATATGTACTTACTTTTCACTTTCCAATATTTTTTAATCTGTACGGAAAGTACATGATTTTGCTAAAGTATTTAAAAATTTAGCTAGATACAGATCTGAAAATAATTTTGTTGGACTATAAAAATAATTATGTAAGACGCTCAACTATTTGCTAGAATGTCAAATCTTTTTGCTGCATTACTCATCATGTTTGAAATTTGTAATTATTTTGATAGTTCAACAAAATTATTTTCAGATCTGTATCTAGCTAAATTTTTAGATATTTTAGGAAAAATTCTTTCTGTGTTCCTTAAACCAGACGCTATAAACTCCAAGACCAAATCGTTAAATTACACTACTTCACAAGTTTTGTGCAAGAGCGTATAAAGACTATTTCTAGGATAATTTTCGATACTGATCCCGAATCTCTGCCACCAAAATATTTTTATCAGATCTGATTTTTGAGATGTAAGAAAAATTTTCTCGATATGTAGTTGAGTTTTATTTGAATTTAAAAAACAACAAATCAGAAGTGCTGAGAGATTAATTTTTGTTTTTTATATGACTTTAAGTCAATTTCACGTATTATAACAGTAGTCGCCATGTTCCTAATATCCGTAATAACGCTTCTCAATCATCATCTAATCCCGATGAAAATGTTCACCTTGCTTGTCACTTGTCGCATCTAGAGAGCCTATAACAAAGTCTGGCCATGAGCATTTTTGCCAAAAAGAAGAATATATATGTATTGTCTATTTTATATCTTATTCTAACTTATACTATCATTCTAAATTACTGAAGCTGACAAAAATAATGGGCTATTCAAAAATTTGCCGTGGCCAAACTCTGTTATTCACACCTAAATTATTCGAAAAGAAATGGTGTATCTATCTTAAAAATTGTTATGTTATATTTTAAAATTGACATGCTATATTTCTAAAACTTTGATCTGATAAAATTTTTTTGGTGGCAGGTTCAAATTTAGCGCCCAAAAATACGTTAAAAAGATGGTTTCTCTTTTCTTATATTAAAAATTAACCAAAATTTGTAAACTAGTGTTATAGGAGACGGAAAACGCAATTTTCTCGATCAGATGCGTCGACGATGTGTTAAAACAATGCTCTGATCAAATCTGCTCGCTCCACGCTCGTAACGTGAATTTTGTAGCACAATGCGGGGAATTCAAATTACGACGTGAACATGGAAAGAAAGCTAAGGCAATATTAACAGACGACTTGCTGGTACTATTCACGATCGCATCGATATTGAATCGGTCGACATAGATCGATTAAGATAACGTGATTAACGCGCGATTAATCGCTCGACGATTATCTCATCAAGCGCGCCTAGCAGCAAATATGCAATTCACTGACGTATATCATTCTACATCGCACGAAGGTTGCGAACATTTTTAACTCTCGTCTCTATAATCGCGAGCGGCTTGTTAGCACATTTGACGAGTTCTTAACACATTTGCATGAGAGGTGGACGCTAAGAAACGTAGAAATATGGAATTTTCATCATTTTACTTCGTACGAACGAATGAGAGTTATGTTTTAGTTGTGATTATATTCATAGTTTGTATAAGCTATTCTATATAATTATTATATTTGCTTCAGCTATAATTTTAGCTGTTTTTTGAATTAGCCGTTTTGAGGTCGAGGTTCTCTCAAAAAATATTTAATGATACACATAATTATATAGAGCATATGTATATGTATTTTTTATTGTTTTTTAAAGGAAAATTATTTTAAATTCACGCTATCCTGTCTATGCCGATATTTTTCGACATTTTAGATATTTAATTTTCCTCCAGCGAAAATATTTCGATCCCGTAATACTCTTTATTTTTTTCTCTCTTCTTTCTTTATTATTTAAAATATGCGAAACGACACGTCGAGCAGCTACTGTCGACATTCCACAATATTCCTGAACAATCAAAGACACCGATCCAAGCTATTAACATGCGGTATGACGTATTCTCCGCAACAGAGATACGGATTCGCAATTGAAGTGACTGTAACGGATGACAAAAGCCTTTCGGGTTCTCGAAGGTCTCCATTACGCGAATGCGACTCGCATCGCAAATTTGCGAACCGCGGGGTGCATTATACCTCTTCGCGAGCGCCGGTGCAGGTATTGTGCAACGGTGCACACCCGACACCTGTTGCCTTGGCCGTGCTCTAGGGAAAATGAGATGCCTGCTGGGAGAGAGAACGCAGAGAAAGAGAGCGAGTGAGAGGGTCGTAACGACGCGTATAAATTACGATCGCCCGTTCGGCGTGTGTTCACCCCTTTTACGAGCGCGGTGCTCCCGACTCCTCAACGTCCCCCTTGACTGATTTACCGCTGCGGTACCCGCGAATTATCTCTCTCCTTTTCGCTCTTTTTGCGTTATCGCCATTCTTAGAAAGTATTTTCCGCGGCTTCGTTCGCGAAAAGGCGGCACGCTGTAATTTATAATGCGAACGATCGCGAACGATCTCCATGGGGCTGGACTCAGAAAGTCTGAAACTTGCAGTAAATTTGTTGAACAGGTCATGTACTAATACTGGATACTAACTTAAAAACACATAAAAAGGCGTATATAATAATATAATTACGGAATAAAATGCAAAATGTATTCTGTGGTGTGCGGTACCGATTGATTTTTTTATAAACAACGATGAAAGAACACTTCCTTAAGAATTAAGAAAATTGAAACTCTCTCAATCGAAAATCCGAAGCCGCCTGTTACTATTAAATTATATTCATTTAAAAAAAAGTTAAAAAATTGATTAAAGCGGAATTTTAAAAATATTTTGTGGTTGTATAATATCTAAAATATTAGCCAAAAAAATCTTTGTCTTGTCATAAATACGCTTTGAGATAACTGCAAAAAACAGAATAAATAATTTGATTTATAATAGCTTTATGCAACAAAATGACTATATTTTGCTGCAGTTTCAGGCAAATAACTTTTAAATGAATAAGTAAATCCAAACAAACTTTTGTACGAATATTTATAATTAAAGTTTTATTAGTATATATAAAAAATTTGATTTAATACGTATGCTATGACTGTCAGATTTGCAATTAAATACTATAAAACGTGACTTTACAAAAAAAAATCAAGACAAACAAAATAATTAATTAACTTTTAAATCAATAAGAAGATTGAGCTCAAATTTTTGCATAGATACTCAGACTTAATAATAGAATAATCTATGAAATATTTTATATTTTTGGTAATGCTTTCACAGATATCCTTAAACGATCACATCGAAAAATCACGACTAATTTAATTTTTTGTAGAGTTTTGTGGTAATATCGCGATATCATAGGCGAAGCATTTTGACAAACAACTGGCAAAATTATTCTGTTTGTGAATGACCAGACGATGATTTCCGTCGGCGAAAAAGTGGGCCAGTGGATCTTAATCGGTCCGCTATCTCCGAAACGTTGAACTCTTGTTAGCGCTTGGGTTATTTATGACAAGAATATTATTTTCCCTCATTAGTCACTGTGTAACTGTCTCCACGCTTGACTTTGTCACGCATTATATACTCGCTCTTTATAGTCGCGCCGTTGCGATCTTAACTTGCGCTACATTCTAGCAGATTTACAACTGTCATATGCGCACGTTTTCACCGTCAGCATGGCGAAAGAGTCTCTTTCGGTCCGTGATTCTGTAGAATTGGTCCCGAAGGACCCCGCCATTTTCTGTGGCGCCAACGACATTAAATCGATGAAAAGTTACATGTCTGAAGTTATGTCTTCAAGTGTTCCAAGTCGAAAAATGATCATTTTACAGCTTTTATATTATAGAATCTTAATAGAATATTTATTGTATGCAATATATTACATACATTATGTTTCAATATAATACTACAAGTATAATGATATTTCTAAATTAATTGAATCGATCTTGAAAATACAGTTATTTAAATTTATTGGAATTCAAATTTTGCAAACGTTATTCTCATGTTTTAATTTTACTTTTTTTGAGTATTTTTAATAATATTCAATGAAGTGAGGAATTCTTTTTTTTTCTATAGAACATATTTTGGAATAGTTTTATTTCTAAACTAATCTTACACACAGCTCACATACACTTTATCCTTGGACGTGTTTAAAACATTTCTTGATAGTTTCTTGATATAAAATTAGCGCCTTTATTATGGAGAGTCACCATGATGAGTTATAATGATTTATCAAAAATTTACGTGGAAAACATTGATATCATAAAATCATTAAACATATTTTAATATTTTAAATTATCATTTATGATAATATATTTATTTATTCGAGCCATGCAAGTAATTTAAATTAAACATTTAAATATATGAATCAGAATATCGTTGTTTCATTAGATTAGCATTTCATTTCTCCTTGCAACGTTTTTTTTATCTATTTGGAGTTCCGTCGTCGTCGCGAGAAGATTAAATTCAAACCGTAACATGTCTTAAAAGAACCGGATCGGTGTGTCTTTCTCCATTCGAGCGCATGCGAGACATCGTCGTATGATTTCTTGTTGCAGAATATGGGTATAAAAGATGAATTTCATCAGAAGAACATTTTGGTGTGCATCGAGGAACTCTGCAAAACGTTACCACCGCCTCCGGCGATGGAGACGATGGGTTCGACGCTCAACACGACGACACCGACACCCGGCGTCGCCGTCGAATCGGCCTGTTCCCTCGGAGTCAACTACCCGGGCAACAACCTGGCCAATAACGCGCACAACCTCGTGCCGCACAGCTTCAGCGTGTTGGAGAAGTGCGGCAAATGCCATAAATACCTCAGGGGCCTCTTACACCAGGGCTTCCTCTGTCAAGGTACGTTTCCGTCCTTTATCGACGTCGACCTTTGTTAAATCCTAGTCCGCTGGGTATCTTTTTGAATAAATTGAACTTTACTGATGACGTGCGAAAGAGCTCGATTGAATCACTTCGCGCATTTTAATTCCTTCGCATTCGCCGACTTCCTTTGCGCTTTTGAAAGAATTTCAAATTATATTGCTCTATTTCTAATTAATTCTTTAGATTAATGACCGTTCTTAATGAATTTATAGCATTATATATAATGTATCTTTCAAAAATTACACAACCTGTAAAAATTTTTATATGAGAGTTGTCAAATTCCATCATCGTTAAATATGTAACATTCGTGTTTATTCTTGCATGACAATCGCTCTGAATAAAATTCTGAAACCAGTACAAGTGAACTGAAAAAAAAAAAAAGGAATGTGCGTTTTTCGCGTTGTTGATCTCGCGAATTTTCTACGTTGCGCAGATTGCGGGCTGGTCTCTCACAGGACGTGTTCAGCGACGGGTTTACCTTCCAATTGCATATCGGTCGACTCGGACAATCGTATCAGCAGGTTTACTTCAGGTAAGTCACGTCGCTCGGATTGCCGCAGTCGCCGTTGCAAATTTTATAACGTGGCACCGCCCATTAATCCTTCATCGTGTCTCTAATGTATAGAACACGGAAAGACGCTGAAAAATTTAGTTGTCTCTTCAAAGGCGGGAGAGACATTGCGTCAGAAACACGATTGCTAGCATCGTAACCAGCTGCGTGGCAATCGTATTCGAGTTACGAAGTTGACGGCAAGGACGCCCGTCCTGGCGCCTGGTCGCTCGCGCCTCGTTATGATAACCTGGATCATTTTACGGAGGCTTGCACCTCATGGCTGACGGCTTTCTTCCATTGAAATCCCTCCGCGTAGCGGTCGCGTAGGAGTCACCTCACTTGCTGGCATTTAATGATCCTTAACCGAGAATACGAGTTTCAACATGGGTTTTGCAGTTTTCGCTTTGGAATGTTCTACACGTCGTAAAAACTATCCATGGTGTGACGTTGCAAGAATACGGTAGTCTACAGCATTTCAGCGGATTGAATTTATTCCGATTCGATCTTTGCGATTGTACTTCCGCAACTCTGTCAACATTCGCGTTTCCGTATACAAAATGTTAAAGTATATTCGTTCTTAGAAGTAACGAAACAGTCTTCTGGGAATCGATGTTAAAAGAGATTTTATCTTTTGTAATATTTTATACTTTGTGATATATATATATTATTAAAAAAAAGTATAAAATATTATATATTATATCGCTTTTTTGATAGAAAAATAACACATCTCGAAATTAGTAATTTTTCTTAGGAAAAAATTTTTTAAGTTCTGAATTCGAACATTTAAAAAATGGCTTAACTCTAAATGCGACGTTTTTCTATAACTGTTTTAGCGCCGATAACATTCCTTTTTACAGTGTCTAAAAACTTAAAAAATATTTCTTTTTTATAAACAATTATTACGAGCTTAAATAGGGGACACTTTTGCTTTTTAGCGATAAATTACGATGAAAATTACAAATGTATTGTTTTTCTAACAAAAAATATGTCTTTACAGTGTGTTGATTTCTTGTCCACTAACTCAAAAATGCTACTTTTTGAGTTGTGTTATTTTTTTTTATCAAATTTGCGATTATATATTATTTTATATACATTTATGTATATTTTATATGTATAAAATATATTTCTAGGGAAAATTCGAAATTTAGATCAAGAATTTTATCTTTTTTAATATTTTACATTTATGAATGACGTTTCATGAGTTATAGTATAGTTGTCAAGACACCTTGTCTTATCTACCGAGTAGTTTTTTTACCAACTATTATTATTAGTTATTCTTCATTCTTGTACCGATAAACCGAGCTCTTAGAACACCGGAAATTTTCTTAAGTTACGCCGGTCGCCAGTTGGAGGTGCGATGTGTGCCTTTGACGGCGAGATGGTTAAACGGCGCGAATACTTCCAGACGACGATAATCAGCAAAGACAACGCAAGCAAGGCTCAACGCTCGTGCCGTCAACGTGCGCCTCCAGTGATGCATTTAATTAACGCTGCACACGCCGCGGCGCGAATGACGGAATCGAATATTTGTGCATAGCAAAACCGCGAGTGCGGCGCCAGCCTTCAGGGCCATGTCACCCCGTCACCCCGCGCTGTCCCCCTCCCCCCTCCCCCTCGATCCCTCATTCATTTATTCTAACCGTTCCCCCGTCGCCAATTGCGTTTGTACACACTGCGCGACGGTGCATCGATCGCTCGGAATTATCGTCCCGCTGATAACGTCGTTTGTCCGCGACGCCAATTCGTGGCTGCGACGAATAACGATAAGAGAATTGATATAATTTGATGATATTAATGGACTGGGTGCATTTCCGCGACAATGGACAACTATTGGAAAGAGAATGAGAGTTTCGGGGGCGCTCCGCGAGTATGCAGGACGTTAATTGCGCTTTGATTTCGTTATCCACTTCATCCGGAAATCTGTTGTGGGAGGAGATCGAATCTAATAAATTCTCGTTTCCATATCTAAATCAGAAAAGAATATATACTTTTTGAAAAAAGATCCAAAGGCAGAAAGAAGGGGTATAATTTTTTGTGCATTAAATGTAGGTATTTAATAAAATAAAACTTGAAGAACATAATTTTTATTGACAATTCTTATTAACATAATTTTATATAGATATAAAATTTTAATTAATGACCAGAAGATTTTACGACCTTAAACATATATGTATTCTTAAAAGAGTAACTCTACTCCTGAGGGATTGCGGGAAATCTAATCCCCCGTGCTGAAGAAAAAAACCACTCGCGATGCGCCGCACCTATTTCGCGCGCGCGCGATTGTCGCGTCGGCTCCGGTTGATTTGTAGTAATTGGTGGCGTTTAATCGCTTATACACGCGCGGGCGAGTCGTCAGCACGACCCGGTCGAGCGACGCGCGCGTGGAGGTGCAACGATGGACAATTACGCTTCTCTGCCGAATAAAAATTCGAGTCACGTGCGGAGGCCGCGCGCACTCGCGGTTGCGACTTCGACATTGACGATCCCGCACAAATTGCACCTGCCTCCGCGTCTGGAAAGTTGATTGAAAATGACGCGGCGATCGGCTTGAGTCTCTAATTGCATTCGCTCGATATATCGCTCGATGAGAGAAATATTTTTGACTGTATTTGTGACTGTAAAATATTACGATTAGGAGCTCTATTTTTATAGTTATTACTGTTATAATGTCAATAATAATAATTATATATGTAGTTCTTGTATAGAACTATGTAATACATATTTATGTAATTCTATGTAAAGAAGAACATATGGTTGTCTATAAAATTATAGTCGTTTTCGAGGACCATGTATTCTGTTTGATACATAAAACTATATATATAATTATATTATTATGCTAACATTAGAGAGCAATAACTATAAAAATGAAGCTGTTAATAATTATTATTTTACTATGCAGTTAATATACTAGTAGTCACAAGTACTAAAAACTTTTTTCTCAGTGCTTCTGCTATTTTTGTAATGCATTTCTGGTTACGTACTTACTTCTTGCATTAACTGCACACTGCAGAGAAATCATAACACGTAATTTTTATAAACTTCTGGGTTTTCCTGATTCGTCAATTTGTCAAAATCTGAAATTGTTGAAACCTCGTCAAAATTTAAGCACGAAAATCGACAAGTCAACCTCGCATGGTTTTTTATAACTAATTACTCGCATAGAATATTTCTGATATTTCAATGTTATTTCAATTTTCATTATTTTCTTTGACAATTCATAATAAAATAAAGATTGATAATATTTTATACATTCTTTAGATAAAAATAAATATAATATAAATCTTTTTTAATTTTTGTGAAACAATTTGCACGAATATACTTTAAAATTTTTAGACTGAATTATCATTCCGAAGAATAAAATCTCATTCTTAAAGATTGAAAATTGAGCCACTCTTTCAAGACTGGCTTAATTTTCACTCTATAAAAGCAGATTTCACTCCAAAAACTTTAAAGAGTAATATCGTGTATAAATAGCATTTATACATTTAGCGAATTTATATAAGACTATCCTGAACACTCCATGCAAGCAACGAAGGGTTAAAGCCGAGTCTCGGAAGCTGCAAATCGCGTCCAAAATCCGAGAGCTTCGCGTATCTCACGTATTTACTCGTGCCGTTGATTTATCGGAGTACAACGGCACGATTCAGTGAGATTTCTCGTTGTTACACGCGCATCGACGAGCAACATTCGGAATTCGTGACGAATATCGAATAGCTCGGCTATGGCCTCCGCCTTACATCCGCGCATAAAATTCACGTGCGTGCCTACGTTCTCGTATAGATCGTGTTTTAATTCTGACTTTTTGTCCTCCCTCCTCCCTTCTCTCTCTTCTTCTCGGTCACTTGTCCTCCAAGAGAACAAGAAGAAGATACGGTCATGAAGAAACAAGACGTCGCCGTCGCGGTCGTAAAAATAAATTTCTTTCCTCCTCCTCCTCCTCCTTGTCCTCTTCCTCTTGCCCCTCCTACACAATGTTCTCTCCGTTCGTTCTCTCTCTCTCTCTCTCTCTCTCTCTCTTTCTCGTCATAATGCACGCGTCTTTGATTGTACAAGTGGCGTGTGTACGCGCGAGTATTCGCGGGAGACAGAGAAAGCGAGAGAGAAAACGGGATCGTGTCTGAAAATATGATCGTGCCGTATATCCTCGCGCGAAAATAAAGTCAAAGGTTCGTCAGCCGTAATAAAACGAAGAGGGGAAAAAAAGAGGAGAGAGGAAGAAGCGGAGAGAGACGGGACGATTGAAGAAAGGAGGCGCGGGCGGCCGTAGGCGATAAAACAACGAGGAGCGGCTTGTCCGCTTGAGCGCGAAAATCTGCGGGGAACCGTCAGGAATTCTTCTGCTCCAAGTATTCCTCGATCGCTGGCGTTACGCAATTTCGTCGCTTTGTCCTCGCTGAATTTCGCGGCCTCATGGATAAAGAGAAGCGCTGCACTTGCTTCATCCAGCGATCGATCGCACGACGTGCCTCGACTCTAAAACGAGAGAGAGAGAGAGAGAGAGAGAGAGAGATATGAAGAATAAATGAAGTACGATTATACGAAGGAATGTTTGTTTAGTCGTAATTAGTCACAATGTTGCGTTAGAGAGACGAAGGTTTTAGCTTTTATAAATTCTCGTTTGAAAAGAGGCGAGTATACCTCAGGCAAGGCACAGCGGAGAATTTTGAAACGCGAGACGTACCTCAGGCGCAGCGCAGCATGCCTAAGGTACGTCTCGCGTTTCAAAATTCTCTCCGCCGTAGTCGTGCCGGACGCGTGCAAAGAATTCACGGAATCGCCACGAATGTTTGTCGCATTTTGCAGTGTTCGGCCTCGCGCTGTGCTCGCAATTCGACACCACCAGCCGTGCGGCGCCGATTCTGGTGGAGCGATGTACCCGCGCCCTCGAGGAACAGGCGTTCGCCGACACGACGC